>NC_058416.1:30216425-30323847 GCF_002201575.2 Neomonachus schauinslandi | reverse complement strand
ACACACACACACACACACACACACACACACACACACACACACACACAATGGAATATTATACAGCCATCAAAAGGAATGAAATCTTGCCATTTGCAACAATGTGGATGGAACTGGAGGGTATTATGCTGAGCGAAATAAGTCAATCAGAGAAAGACATGTATCATATGACCTCACTGATATGAGGAATTCTTAATCTCAGGAAACAAACTGAGGGTTGCTGGAGTGGGGGGTGGGGTGGGAGGGATGGGGTGTCCGGATGATAGACACTGGGGAGGGTATGTGCTATGGTGAGTGCTGTGAATTGTGCAAGACTGTTGAATCACAGATCTGTACCTCTGAAACAAATAATACAATATATGTTAAAAAAAAATAAAAGAAGAAGAAGATAGCAGGAGGGGAAGAATGAAGGGGGGAAATCGGAGGGGTAGACGAACCATGAGAGACGATGGACTCTGAAAAACAAACTGAGGGTTCTAGAGGGGAGGGGGGTGGGAGGTTGGGTTAGCCTGGTGATGGGTATTGAGGAGGGCACGTTCTGCATGGAACACTGGGTGTTATGCAAACAATGAATCATGGAACACTACATCTAAATCTAATGATGTAATGTATGGGGATTAACATAACAATAAAAAAATTTAAAAAAAACTAATGATACTGATTTTATTTATAACAATAAAAAAATTTTTTAAAAGTTTTAACAGAGTCTTGAGACAATTGACTTCCCATTTGGAAAAAAAAAATAGCATGAGATTCCTTCACTGAATCACATATAAAACAAACATCAAATGGATTAAAGACTCAAGAAGAAAAACTCTAAAACACAGAAATTATAAGAGGCTGACTTTAAGACCTCATGGTAATAAAAGATCTTAAATCAAACTTAAAAGGCAAAAATCATATATAAAATAAGAGACATTTTTGTATAAAAATTAAACACTTCTTTATAGCAAAGGGCTCCAATAAGGTAAAAATCAAAAGATAAGTAAAAAACTAGGTAGAAATATTTGAAGCGGGCGCCTGGGTGGCTCAGTTGGTTAAGCGACTGCCTTCGGCTCAGGTCATGATCCTGGAGTCCCGGGATTGAGTCCCGCATCGGGCTCCCTGCTTGGCAGGGAGTCTGCTTCTCCCTCTGACCCTCCTCCCTCTCATGCTCTCTGTCTCTCATTCTCTCTCTCTCTCAAATAAATAAATAAAATCTTAAAAAAAAATATTTGAAGCATAAAGTAAATAAGGGATCCATTTTTGGAAAAAAATATAAAAAGAATTTCCACACAATGTGGAAAGCAAACAAAATAGAACACAATAGAAATTAGCTATAGGCTATGAATAGGCAAGTCACAGAAGAGAAATGTAATGGTCACTCAACATATGAAGATATTCGATCCATAAGTAGTCAGAAAAATGTAAAATAAAACAATAATGAAATACCATTTTATCTCCACAGGTTAAGGGAAAAAAAGGGAAGAAGTTTGACAATGCCAAATGTTGATAAGGATATATGTTGATGAGGAACTCTGAGACTGCTAGCAGTATCATAAATTATTACAGTCACTTTGGAGAGTGGTTTGTCAATATTTAATATATTTTATATGTATATTCATCAATCCTAAAAATAGCTTAGGAAATATTTAGTGCAATTATTATCCAACACTTATAGCAATCATTAAAATAAACCTTACAGTTGTATGCCAATAGAATATATTATCTTGAACATTACTTGAAGCATCCTTAAAAATCATATATTTGCAAAATATCTACTTAAGGTGACTTGTTTAATTTGCCAGTGGATTTCTCAGCTACCATCCAATTACATGATTGGAGGCTTCCATTTAAAGTGGTAACCCTTGGGGCGCCTGGGTGGCTCAGTCAGTTAAGCAGCTGCCTTTGGCTCAGGTCATGATCCTGGGGTCCTGGGATCGAGCCCCATGTCTGGCTCCCTGCTCAGTGGAGAGCCTGCTTCTCCCTCTCCCTCCCACTCTGCCTACTTGTGCTTTCTCTCTCTGTGTCAAATAAATAAATAAAAATCTTTAAAAAAAATAAAGTGGTAACCCTAGTTTTAGAACAGTTGACACGTAGCACTTCATTTTGGCAGAAATTAACAAGATCATTTGGCTACTAAAGCAATTAATTTGTCAAGTTAATGTAAGACAATCAATCAGCCAGCTTAGACAATAATGGGTCAAGACCCTTCACAGAATGAGAACTGACCCATGGTGGTATCTTGAAGGGAGACTTAACATCAATCCCAAGGAAAGAAATGTGGAAAGTCAAGGGAATTGTCCTCATGTCCTGGAGCCTGAAGAGTCATAGAATCCTGCTCTCCCATGGGAAACAAACAGAACACTGAAAAAAACCTTGCCTCAGTCTTGTCATGTTTCCCAAAAACTAAATCTATGTTCTGGAAGTACAAAAAACATCCTTCTCCTTAGGCTCTGCTATCCAGTGCAGGAAGAGAGTATAATAAGTCCTGGAAAAATGGGGCTCTGCCAACAGGAGTACAGCTTTTGCCTATTTTGAGTATGCCTTTAACCATGGTCTATTGGCAGTGAGCACAGAGAAGTACCCTGAGACCCTGCCTGGATGGTTGGAGGAGATCTTTAGTGACATGGAAGTAAGTATACTAGAGACAGGTCAGTGCCAGCAACTTGACTGTTTTCCTTACCCAGCCCTTCCCCTGGAGCTCCAATTCTATCTGATTCTTTAGCAAAATCAGTCCTGGCAGAAGAGGGTGGGAGAGAGCAAAGAAGGCACCTCTCTGAGGAAGACTTACCTTTTTTCTTTTTTTAAATCTTTGTGTTTCTGGCTGCACTTAGAATTGAATAATGAGTAATATATTTTGGGAGATCACAACTCTTCAAACACAGTTTTAAAAACTAAGATTACAGAAGTAAAAAGTAACCTTAATATTAGAAAACACACATCCCCTCATATCAAGTCTAGACGGTCTAAGCTGCCAGGAAGTAATACCTTCACAGAAGTCAAATTATGCTACCTATCAAGGATAATTAGTCCCTGTTGGAGGGTTGACTTGTGTGCTTCCTGTGTTGCTAGGCGGAGCCTAGCAGGGAGATATTCTGAGGAAGAGCAGAGCTCAGCTATGCCTTCCAGTACCAGGCAGCTTATGGTAGCAGCTAAAGGTCAAGGAGAAAGCCCCCTAACTCTCTGTTGTTGGACTGGACTTTTTCAAACCAATACCTTCTGACTATATATGCTTCTTAAAAATCAGCGGAAAGAGCAATCAAGCATAAGAAAACAAGGAAAACCATAAGAAACAGAATGTAAATGTTGTGGGAGGCGAGGAGATGTGAATTAAAAAGTAATTAAAACTAAAATAAATAAAAGTAGTAAAAACAAAAAATATATATGGTATAATTTAAAGAATTAAAGGACCAGAAAATAAATCTATTGCAAAATTGAGATGAAAAAAATTAAATATAAAATTAGATGGGTTTAAAAACCAGTGATAGGAATTTAAAAATAAAAAAAATATGAATATAGCATAAAAAATAAGATGGAGTAAAGCCATATTTAAATGACAAAAAAAAAAAAGGTGAGAAGAAGAGTGACCCATGAGGAAAGGGGGAGAAATTAAAATTTCTAGAAACAACCAAAGAGTGGGAATTTGTAAGAGGCCTCAGAGCTGTCCAGCTTTACTTCTTGATATTCTACAATGCCCAAAATGGGATACTCATGGGCAGAACCCAGAGACACTGATTTGCCAGCTGTACCTACTCAGCCATCACTTCTTAAGGAGCAAGGTCTCTGTACAGGTAAAAACATGAGTTTATATCACAGAGCTCTTGGTATAGTTTCTGAATTACAAAAGCAACTGCCAGTGTAGGCTGATAAAACATCTTCATTTGGTGCTGCCTTGTCAATTGTTTTCTATTCCCAGCAATTGTTGGGAATAGCAGCTTCTACTACTCTTCCACGATAACGTGGTCAACCCTGTAATGGGTTCACATGATTCACATAAATGGATGCCAGTGAGAACTCTTCCAATAAAAACTTTACTCAGTTGCTGAGGAATATTCCAGGACAAAGAGCCTCTATAAATGGCTGAGGGGGAATTATATAATGCCCATTCATTGAACTTGATAGAATAGTGGAGGAAAATTAAACTTTGGCTATATAAAATGTATAGACTCAAAGTTTACCGGAATTAAGACAGGAATTTGCTAATCATCTGGAGCTGGAAACAGAGCTCCTATTAGAAAGTAAAAGTCAGTGGTTTTCCCCATCACTCTGTACATCTTGGCTGAATGCCCAAGAGTGTAAAACAATAGGTGATCTAAGAATTTGAGGTGAGATAGGGAACAAACTCTGATCCAATCATAGATAGGCTTATAATAATTTTTTTTTGATGAGAGTCTGCTGGAGTTTTTCCTTACCAGGACCATTAAATGAATTGAACCTGATCAAGGTCTCAACTTAAAACCAGAATCACTGGGTCACCAATTTTACTTTCTTTTCGAAAGTAATTGGTAGAAATGGATTCTTCCTCTCACAGTATTTTCTAATTTACTCTTCTGAAGAAGGGCACAGAACAAAGATGTAAGAACTGGAAGTGCTTTTCCTTATTGCATAATGAAATTCTAGTGTGCTGACCTCTTGACCGTGATAGATAAGTCTAATGATTTTAAAATTACTTTTGCCTGCTGAGTTGTACATTCTAGCCTGGGACTAACTAATTATCATTTTAAACTGAACAGATTATGTAAATGAGTGTGCTTGATAGTTTTTTCTTTTCTTTGTGTATACTACTAGAGGCAGGAATGGTTTCTCAAATAAAATGAATTAAACATCTGTGCTTAGGATCATCTCAGTGCTAAAATGCTTGTTTTCTCATAAAGCTGGTTTTATATCTAAACAAGCAAATGCTTCAGAGGAAGATTGATTTGAAGGACAGCGGGAAGCTCCCATTCTCCACAAAACTAGCTCCTGTTTTTGTTTTTTCTTTTCTCCCATATTTTTCCTTTTGGGTTAAGAATTGCCCTCATTGATTTTTTTTTTAAATATAAATCCACTAAATAAGTCAAACAGAGAAAGACATGTATCATATGATCTCACTGATATGAGGAATTCTTAATTGCAGGAAACAAACTGAGGGTTGCTGGAGTGGGGGGTGGGGTGGGAGGGATGGGGTGACTGGGTGATAGACACTGGGGAGGGTATGTGCTCTGGTAAGCGCTGTGAATTGTGCAAGACTGTTGAATCTCAGATCTGTACCTCTGAAACAAATAATGCAATATATGTTAAGGAAAAAAAAAAAAGAAGAAGAAGAAGGTAGTGGGAGGGGAAGAATGAAGCGGGGGAAATCGGAGGGGTAGACGAACCATGAGAGACGATGGACTCTGAAAAACAAACTGAGGGTTCTAGAGGGGAGGGGGGTGGGAGGATGGGTTAGCCTGGTGGTGGGTATTGAGGAGGGCACATTCTGCATGGAGCACTGGGTGTTATGCACAAACAATGAATCATGGAACACTTCATCTAAAACTAATGATGTAATATATGGGGATTAACATAAGAATAAAAAAAATTAAAAAAAAAGAAGATAGTAGGAAGGGTAAAATGAAGAGGGGGAAATCGGAGGGGGAAGACAAACCATGAGAGACTGTGGACTCTGAGAAATAAACTGAGGGTTCTAGAGGGGAGGGCGGTGGGGGGATGGGTTGGCCTGGTGATGGGTATTAAAGAGGGCACGTTCTGCATGGAGCACTGCATGTTATGCACAAACAATGAATCATGGAACACTACGTCAAAAACTAATGATGTAATGTATGGTGATTAATATAACAATAAAAAATTTTAAAAAAATATAAATCCACTAATAGTTCTCAAAGTTTATCTTACCCTCTCTTCTTTTAAAAAATTTTTTAATTTAAATTCAATTTAATTAACATACAGTTATTATTAGTTTCAGAGGTAGTATTCAGTGATTCATCAATTGCATATAATACCCAGTGCTCATTCCAAGTGACGAGAGGACAAGGGTATATACGCTCAGTTTGAGGGTGGAGGTGCAGTTTGTTTGAGGTCCTAAAGGAGGGCCTCCAAAGAGCAGAAACTGACAGGGTCAAAGGATGTTCCCTCTTGGGAAAAAGATTAAAGGAAGAAGAAAGTTAAGTATACATCTGTGAATGTTAAGGCATCTTACGTTTGATCCAATTCCTGCAGGTCTGGAACACAGATAGACAAAACACAAACTAAACTGGGAAAGGGATGTCCAAGGGTAGTTCACTGCTGTTTCTCCTCCATTCCCTCGTGTCAAGTAGGAATACTGGTTGGGAAAATCGTCTGAATGATCAACCCTGCTTCTACTCTTTGCTGCCTCTTCCCTTCCCCACAAAGCTGAGATTCTGCAGTGATCTCCCAGCTTCTAGAACACTAATTTGGATGACTAGACTTGAAACCCACCTGATCTTCTTTTGACCCTACAAGGGCTTGGGCAAACCCAAGCCACAGCAGATCATGTCCCTTGTTTTCATAGCTGAGTTTCTTTTCTTAGGTCAGGTGCAGACTCAGAGGAGAAAGCTTGGGGACAGGCTACCACCAGAGGAGAAGTTTTATAGGAAATTATGGAAATGGGTTGGAAATGAGGAATCAGGGAGGAGGTTGGTGAGGAAGCAGCAAGTGGTACAGTGTGCGCCACGAGATTTGGCCCTTAATCATTCAGTGTTTGGTCCAGGTCAGAATGAACCCAACCATCAGGCTTACATCTTGAGATTGAAACAGCAGCGAATAGTCCAGTATTTTAAATAAATATGCAATCAAGCATTTTCCAAATAATGCAAATGCCAAGTGGAAAGCATTGGTGCAATAAATATATAGTCACTTCTCCACCCACTTACAAAGTCGTAAGAAAAGGTATTCTCCTCAGTACATACCTAAAAATTAAGCTAAAAGAGGTTGATGCCACAGTGAATTCATTGCATCTTTCAGAATGCTTTTGACATGCTTGACATAAATTAGTCCCATAACAGACATGATTGCTAAACTATCTAAGCACAAAACAAAATTCATTAAATTTTGCTGAATGAACTGGTCAAGCAGGAGTCCTCGAACTGTCCTCACTCTACAGTTTAAATAAGGAAACAAATGATTCTACCTGAGGTCCACATGCAGTTATAACTCACGACTCTCCCAGTTAAGATCCCTCACTTTATTTCTAACCAGAGTAAAATTTCAGATCAAATGATTCTGGAAATCCATGTTCTACTTTGGCCATACTCAATGCACTTGTAAAGACATTATTTCTCCTAAGCTTACATTAGTCCACTCTATTCATTAGACATTCTCTTTTAAAAACTTCCACTTCTATTTGTTCATTCAAAGGTTTCTACCCAAGATTCAGTAGATATGACAGGTCACGTACAAACATGTGCAGAGAAACACACATGAAATTAGAATTGTACCTTAGAATGGCAACGTTTGAAAAGAAGGTTTTCAATATGAAGGAAATAATGTTTGCAGATATTGAAACCAGCTTTAGATAACATGGGGACCAGACACTTTCAAAATGACTCAAAATTAATGAAGAGTCTTAAATGAATGGGTACCACATTGCTCTGGCCAGAATATTTTATTTGCTCAAAATGGAATTACTTACATAAAATTAATAAATTTGTATTCATCTAAATATGAAATTGTTTCATCATCAACAATAATGCATTTGTTTGTATGAAAGTATCCAAATCATTTCACTTTTTAGGGATTCATTTTTCTACTTTGTAAAATGATGGGAGAGAACTAGCTAATTATTAAGTTCTCTTCCTGGGTATAATACGCTTATTTCTCACCTAAGAATTTATTTCTTACATACTTCCTATGAGTTGTGGATAGAAAAGAAATTGGGACAGTAATAATCCATAAAGGTATATGGTACACAAACTTTAACCAGACCAAAAATAAATAAACCTTCATTTCATATTTAATCATCTTTTTTTTTTTCAAGAATGTGTCTATACTTCCTTGATTTTCAGCTCCCTGCAAGGTTAATGCCTCCCTGAAAGCAATGATTTACACAGCCACCCTTTTAGATTTAGACTCATCAGTGTCTGATAGAGGCTCCAGGAGATGACTCAGAGTGGGATGGGTGGGGACTGGGGGCACAGCAGAAGTCTCCTGCTCTATCTTGGGAGCCTGGGCCTGTGGAATAGTTGGAGACCAGGAGGCAGCATGACAGTCCTGGGTGCTGGACACCAGAAAGTCATAAGACAAAAGAAAAAAAGAGTGATGAGAAGGCGGAGTAGGCAAACCTCACTTTAGAGTACAAAATGGTACTGAGGAGAGACTTCTGGGGATAACAACTCAACTTTCCCCCATGCCAGGTTAATAATCACAAAGGAAAATTAAGCCCATAGAAATGATATGGGGGCACCTGGGTGGCTCAGTTGGTTAAGTGCCTAACTCTTGATTTTGGCTCAGGTCAGGATCTCAGGGTGGTGAAATGGAGATCTGCGGCAAGCTCCGAGCTGAGCATGGAAACTGCTTGGCATTCTCTCTTTCCCTCTCTCTCTGCCCCTCCCCCTTCCGCATGTTCTGCTCTCTCTCTCACTCTTAAAAAAAAAAAAAGAAATGGTATGAACAATAATAGAGAACAAAAATGCCACCAGGCTGTTTAGCTTTTGTTAGGAATAGCTATGTCCTGGTAATGTTCACTTTCCTTTGAGATTTCCAAATTATTCTGAGAGGATAGATCATCCTCTATGCCATCCTTCAAAAGGGACAGAGTTAGAAGTTGAGTACCTCACAGGTTTTTTTTTTTTTTTAATGTTTTGTCATTTGCGTAAGGATTTAATCATGCCTTTCCCTAATATCTAGAACCTCAAGAATGCTGTTCTTGATGGTATGGACTGTGGCTGTGTGTAGTATAGGCCTGGAGCAAGAGAAAAATCTCAGACAGACACACTAACTTCACTAATGCAGGGTGTTTCAAACTTTCTGTGGATAAGGCTTTTTTATTTTCTTTTTTCAGGTAGATACACAGTCCTACTATGCTGGTCTCCTGTGTAGCTCAAGCTATATGTAAATAACCATGTGAATTCAATCACATTGAAAATGGCCTATACCTTCTTCAACGAGACAGTTCAACTCATTATGCCCTTGAATACCATGGCAATGTTAAAATGCTCTAAAATTTTTGAAATACTTTCCAGTTTTGTATTATTTCATCTTATACTATTAATACACAGTTCATGGGCTGGCATATGTTCAGAGGAATACTTCAAGCAGAAATGCTATTCAAAGCTGTTAGTTGATTTGATTGAGAATTTGAAAAACCTTCTCCAATAACAAGATTCTCTACATGAGGGGAGCACAACTACATGAAAGGAGGATGAATAAAGAAAATACTAGAATTTAGAACAAATCATGTCTTTTTCTAGTCCTGGTTTGAGCCATTAAATAAAACTAGAGCAAAACTATTTGTTTATTAAATTACATTTTTAAAAATATTCCTTTAATTGAAATTAGGCATTTTAAGAACCCGCATACTTGAGGTTTGTGTCTACATAAGTACCAAGGATATTAGGTAAATGTAGATTAGCAACAGTGAAATATTGTACAGAAAAATAAGTAAAGCATGTTACCAAGTATAATTCAGGAAGCAAAACACTTGAGCGAATTTTTTTGGTCGGGGGAAGGGGGCAGGAGGAGGGAGGGTGGGTTATGGAAGAAATGAGTACAGATGTCAGGGCAATATAAAAACTTCAATTTAAGGATGACAAATTTCTTCTCTGAAGTATTGGAAATCCTAGGTGGCACACGCAATCTGATCCCTGATTATATATTCCTCTGTACTGCTCATTGTTTTATATGTTTTAGAGACTTTTATCCAAGCAGATTAAAAGCTCATCAAAGGCCAGTTTCATGTCATGCTGTCCTTTTTCTTTGACTCCATAGAACTGATGTTGCCTTCTGCTGTACAGGGCAGAGTAAGGTTCCAGGGAATAGCTCTTTCCACTTTTTTCAGTCCTTTTAGAAATATTCTTCTAAAAGTTTCCTCTGCAATAGCATTTTTAATTAGAAAATATGATGGACTGGAGCCCTGTTGGTTTTTTAAAAAAAATAACTTCTAGAAGTCCTTCTTCATCTTCTAATTATTATTATTAATCATCATTGGTACATGCTGATACCAAAACTCAATGTTATGTTTTATATTATTACCTTTAATCTTCCACAGCAACTGGGTATTATGCCCAAATTCATAGATGAGAACACTGAAATTCAGAGAGGTCACATGACTTGTCCCTGTTCACATAGCTACTAAGTGGCAGGGTTATTATGAAGTATTAAAACGGCTCTGTCTGGATCCAAAACTACTACTTCTTCATAGTGCTTGTTTTTTCCTATAGAGCACGTTATCTTTTTTAAATTCCCAGTATCTTTTTGTCTGAAGGCTTCAGAATTTGAAAGCCGGAAGTTTCAACTTTTAGATACCCTACAGCCCATGGGTTCTGAATAAGCACTAGATAGCTTGCTTCAGCTGTTATTTACAACCAAAAAGAACAAGCATCAGAAACAGCCACATATGTTACTGAAACTGGCATCCACAACTTTCCCTCACTTGAGGGGGAGCTTGCCAGGGTTAGTGCACACCTCAGCTTGCAGAGCAAATTCGGCAACAACCGCCCAAGCCCAGATGGGTCTCGGCAGTATGCATCACAACACCCAGCCCAGAATGACAGGGTGATGCGAACATGACAGAAACCAGCCCAGCTAGTAAACATGTTAAAAATCCTCCTTCATCCCAAACAATCCATTGTGCTCTGGAAAATGAGAAGAGCAAAATCCCAATAAACCAATAACAAAAATCAAGAAAGGGCCAAGCTCCATGTCTGACTTTAGCTGACCCCCATTAGAGTGCCATCCCTTCAGAATCAATACCCCTAATGCATAACTATAGACACAACCAATCAATGGAAAGTGATAAAGGAAGTAGAATCAATAAACATTAGAGGGGCTAGAGAGAGTGAAGAAAGAAAAAAAAAAAGTACAGTACTGTACATTGTTGAAATGAGAAGTATGGGGATTGCTTGAGAACCACCTGTGTTCTCACTAAACTATTTCCCTCCACCTAAAAAAGCTTATGTTTTGGCCTCAGTTGACTTTGTGAGCAGATGGTTAATAGCAGTGTGACTTGAGGACTTCATTGATCTAAAAAGTCTCCTCAAGAAAATTCCATGGTCTGGAATTACACCATGAGAGACTCAGTCTCTCACATTAAAGTGTTCTGTTCTCATTGGCCTTCTTATAAAATGCAAGTGCTCCTGGAAGATTAATATGCCATGTCATTACCACTGAAATATTAGTTATACAGCATCAACTACTTAGCAAGTACTTAATATTAGTGTTGCCAGATAGAATTCACAACACCAAGCAATATTCAGGGCTAAGAAACTGAATATATGGACAAGAGCCCGATTTTTTTATATATACATCTTTTTATATATATTATTTATATATAGTCATAGCACTCTGACCCATAACATTCAGCAACAAAGAAACCAACCCCTTTTCTACAGTAACCAGCCCATGAAGCCAGACTGCTATAAATCAGGCTTATAGAAAGTTGGACTGCTCTCTCCAGTGACAATCCAGGAAGCCAACCACACTTTCTTATCCACTGGCCCAAAATGGCCAGGGCTCGATTAATAACTATTAAGCTTCCCTCATTTTTGTCCCTGCTTAGAATTTAGGACCACCCAAAAGAAGCAAACCATACACCCCTAACCAATTACACAGGATGCCCATTTCCAGTTAGCATACATGCTGCATTTTTAATGGACAGCCTCCCTCCATCAGGTTACACCTGAAACCTTCCAGTATTTTTTTTTTTGCTTGTTTTTTTGTTTTTGGCCTTTTTTTAATATAAAGCTTTCTCACTCATTTGCCTGCGTTTGAATCTCTGCCAAAATGCAAGTGACAGTGGCTGATTCCCTTGCTATGAATAAATAGACTTTGCTTGTTCTCATGCATTGGTCTTCATTTATTTTCACAGAAACTACTTACACTAAAAAAAATATATTGTTTATCTGAAATTCAAGGTTAACTGGGCATTATGTTTTTTTTTAAATTTTATTTATTTATTTGAGTGAGAGAGTGAGAGAGAGAGAGAACATGAGCAGAGGGAGGGGCAGAGGGAGAGGGAGAAGCAGGCTCCCCACACTGAGCAGGGAGCCTGATGTGAGTCCCAGGACCCTGGGATCATGACCTGAGCCAAAGGCAGATGCTTAACTGACTGAGCCACCCAGGCACCCCTGGGTTTTGTTTTTGTATCTGCTAAATCTGGCAACCCTACTTACTATATACCAAGAACTGCTGTGAGAATTTGACATATATTGCTTTTAACTCACAATATTCTGAAGTAGATATTGTCACTCCCAAATGGGGCAATGGTGGTTTAGTGACAGGTAGCAATATGCCCCAGTGCTAGAATGAGGGAGTAAGAACTATATCTGTCAGACAGCACAGCCCATGCCCTTTACTACTCAACACTTGAAGTCTGACATTTCCACCATAAAACTTGCACAGAATTCCTACTTAGGAGCACCTGGATGCTGATCTATGAGCCAGAGAGGAGGCAGAAATTGGGACATAAAGATCCTAAGTAGAAGAAACACCGTTGATGTGCTAGATCAGGGAGAGGAAGGAAATGAGAATAAGTGAATGATGTGAATGGCATGTTTCTATAAATGCTCTGATGAAAATCCCATTTTAAAAATTCCAAATAACAAGCATAATAATTATGATAGACATATCAGAGAAACTCACACATCTTTTCCTTTCTCTCTATGCCTTGCTCACCTTAAAGTTGGAGGGGGAAAAAACAGCCTTCAGTTAGCATTCTAGCAGCTTCTCATTCATACAGCCTAAACTAAATACACCATCGTTTTCCTTTAAGGTAAGTGTGCAGTTTTTAAATTATGGAATGATAAAATGTTGTTTTCTAATTTACCTTCTCTAAAGAGCTATATGATAAATTTAGGGGAAATGTGGTTTCTACCAAAAAAATATTTCTTGCTCCTGATAGTTTGCTTCTTTCATGTAATAATAAAAGTATATAACCCATAATTTTTCCTCTTTATATCCTGGCAACCCAAAATTAGAGTCTAATTTAGGACTAATCTAAATTCTAATCTAAACAGTGCATTTCAGATTGTGCACCCTATGCTTCCTTTAAGATCTTACCTTCTCTATATATTTTGATATCTACCATTCAATAATTTTATTATAAAACACCAATGGACTCAGTATATTAATTTAGATTGTGTCAGTTATTTCCCTTTCCATTTACAGATTTTAATTTTCTCTTTTAAAATTATAAAATATGTAAATACTTCCATGATTATACAAGAGAGCAACCTCCTTATTTTTATTAGTTCAGCCTAAGATTCTCAAGCTTTTAAGGTAGTTGATTCTTGCCATGAGGGCACACTGAGTCTCCATTTTCACTCAGCCTTCCAGAGCTTTGTCAGATAGCTCATGCCACCTTGTATATCCTGCATCCTGTATTCATAATGGATGCTTTTATTTATTTTTAAATTTTTTTATTATGTTATGTTAATCACCATACATCATTAGTTTTTGATGTAGTGTTCCATGATTCATTGTTTGCGTATAACACCCAGTGCTCCATTCAGTATGTGCCCTCTTTAATACCCATCACCAGGCTAACCCCTCCCCTCTAGAACCCTCAGTTTGTTTCTCAGAGTCATATAATGAATGCTTTTAAACAAAGTCAGAGCTTCACATTTATTCCTACTAATTTTCACTTCTGCTGTGCTTCCGCATTGTTTCAGGTAGCTTCCAATCAATTGAGGAAGTGAAAAAGCATTTATTTGCTCTGGGATGATATGCAACTAATTTGTCTATTAATGACATTTTCCTCCCAGGCAAAGTATTCCTTCAGGATCTTTGCCAGATTCACCTTCTGCTGTGATGCACGTCTGACTGTCATTTGTTAATTCTATTTGTGTTCATTGATCCATTAATATATATCACACCCACAACTTAACTTAGTTTCCATCTGGTGGAAAGGGTACAGGGATGTTATCAAATTGTCTAGGAAATAAAATCGCCTTGGGTCTCTTATCATCGATGTCTGTCATCCTCTAACAAAAGTGTATAAATTACCTAGTCAGAAAGAGGCTGAAATTGAAGATGCAAATATAAATTACTGATGTAAAATATTTGATTTCCCTCAAACCATTTTATTGAAAATAACTCTGTATAAAAATTAATTTATGTACATCTATATTATAGGAGGTGGAGTGACTAGAAGTCTTATAAATATGCTCCTCAGATGTTTATCAAACATATAGGCAGAGCTGGACCTTTAAGAGAAAACTCATTTACTTCACCTTCCTACCTCAAGCTGAGATAAAATCTCAATCCCTCACTTTAAGAAGAAATGTATTACAGCTTGATAAAGAAGATACTCAGTCCTAATAGTTTCCGCTATAGCAAAACTAACTTTCCACCAAATCACTTAGTAGCTTAATCAATAAAGAAGTCAATGCACATGTAGTTATCATATGGTGAATATCCAGTGTTGGCCTTAAGCTAGGATAGATGTAAGGAAGTATAAACATGTGAAACTATTTTTAATGATATATACCAATAACAGATGTATGTCAAATAAGGTACACTTTGAAAATACAAATTACAATACTGAGTAGGATCCATATTCTTTTTAACCTAACAAAGGTTCCAAAGGACATATATTAGGAGGGGATGCTTTCTCTCCAGATGTTATATTTTCACTTAATACATTTGGGGTACTTAGTGTTAGTATTTATCTCATTCATTCATTATATTGGGTATTTGTGAAATTGTTTTTTTGAATACTCACCATGTTTTTTCCTAACCTAGGTTAACAACATCAAGTTCTCCATATGGTAATTATCTTTTTAACATTTGTATGGTTTAAATGAGGCTGACTCAAGCTCCCAACCCAGATGTGAGTACACAACCCAGGCCTAAATCAATTAGTGAATTATATCCCCTCTCACAACAGTGATGATGGGCATAGGAACACATTTTTCAGGTCAATGAGAATCAGGTATAAGACTTTCATTCAAGCTGTTAGGGAAGAGAAAATCTCTTCCCTGCTTATATAGTCCTTGAGATGTACTATTGGCAACCATCGTGCAAGCATGAAGAATGACTATTTAGGAATGAAGTCATCTAAAAGAAAATGTGCTAAAGAAATGAAGATGACCAGGTCCTGGTGACTTCAGCCCCTTAGAATTATAATCTGTTAGAGTGGAAAGAAAACTTGGAGATAATCTCTTCTAATATCATTCTAAGGTATAGAAAACTGAGGCCCAAGAAAGTTCAGTGAATATCAGGTCTCCATCAATCTCTAAGACAGTGATATTTTTAATATCATGTCTTTGTTGGAATCAGTTAAATTCACCATATTTACCTAGCAACTACTGTACAGTAGATATCATTTTAAGCATTAGGGATATAATGGGAATAATGTTAAGTATCTTGTCATCAAATAGCTATTGCCTTCTTGTCAAGGCAGTAAACAGGCAATCACATAGAGTGTAATGAGTGCCATAGTAGGGGTAAGCACAGTGGTATAGGAGCTCCAAAGAGAGACACCATCCTTAGGATAGGAGAGAATGAGAAGGGGACAACATGTTCAACTAAAACCACCATCCATGAAGACTTCTTATATTAATGATTAGTGCCTAAAACCCATGAACTTTAAAATCTGCCATCTCTGCCTTTCAAAAATCTTCAGCTGCTTATAGGTCTCTTCTGTGAACTTCTCCTGTGTCCCCACTAATAAGATACCAAAAGGAAGCAATGAAATATTAATCTCAGGATAATAATTTTGAGATGATCAGATAAAGTTTTATGAAACTCTTTGATGCTCTAAGATCCCTTCAAGGGCATGATTACCTGTCTGAAAATTTGGTGCATAGAATTCAGACACAGAATCACAAAGGAAAAGAACTAAAGTAGGAATACACACACACACACACACACGCCCCTTTAGAGATCCAGATTTAAAGCACAACTCTGTTCATTTATCATTATATTGGCCTCAGTGACATTGGAATAAAGCAAGCAAGCTCAGGGGTTTCCCAATTTAGAAAGTCATTGTGACCTATTTCTATAGAACTTTGGCAGGTATACAACTGAGACTGGATATCAGAAAATTGTTGAGATTTGTAGCAATGACCACAGAGACAGTGATGAAACAGGGTCTCTCAGCTTAAGAGAGGACTCAGAACACAGATTAAGTTTTCCAAAGGAAGTGATGTAAAAGCATCTGAAAGACAATTTGAGTTACTCTGGTTAAGAAAAGGGATAAAAATATTCTTAGAATATATGTTACTTGCAGCAAATATAGGACTAGAATGATTTAAGAACTATTAAAAATACAGAATCTAATTGATAACTAAAACAGTGCCATACATGTTAAAAGCCATTTGAAAATATGTGATTATTAATTGTATAGAAGGATGGTGAAGTTATTAAGGGTAATATTAAGGTTTTTGTATAGGGCATCTTAATGCACATTGCTGCCATTAATTGCCACAAAAACCTAAGAATGTTTGCAGGAAGATTAGGAGTTCAATTTTGAATGCCTTGAATTTGAGAAACCTATAGGATATAAAAATTGAGAAGTTGGATATATAGGATTGTATATCCTATATATAATCAGTAAAAAATTTTGATAATAAAGATTTAATATCATTAGCATATTGAAGACCAGTAGAACTGTGAGAATGGAAGAGATTGCCTAGATATTTATTTAGAGAAAAAGAGTTGAATATAGAACTCCATGGAGCAGTAAAAATTAAAGGCTAAAAGGAAAAGGGATTAGAGCCTAGGCAGTAGTTAACCTTTTCAATAGTGTGAAAAGTTCAAATAAGGTACTAAATGAAGACAGTCCATCAAATTAGACAACAAATAAGTTATTGGTAAGCTTGACTAGGGTAATCCCAATATGGTATTTGGAAAAGAGGGATGAATGCATTGAGAATGAAGAAGAATGAAACAGGTAGTCACCATGGTCTCTTTGATAATTAGCAGTGGCTAAGTCAACATCCTTCGACAATCTTTCACAAAGATTCCCCAATCTCTTGTCTATGTGATGACTATCAGATGTAGCCTGCATTATTTTGTTTGCTGTATAACAAATTACCACACATTTAATGGCTTAAAAAAACACATTTTCATTATCTCACAGTTCTGTAAGTCAAATATTTGGGATGACTCACCAAGGTTCTCTCCTTAAGATCTCACAAGGCCAAAACAAAGATGTCAAGTGGGCTAGACTCTCATGTAGATGATCAGGGGAAAGAGACCATTTTTAACTCATTCAGCTTATTGGTAGAATTCAGTTCTTTGTAGATTACAGACCGGAGGGCCTTGTTTCCTTAGTGGTTATCAGTCTAGAGGTGTTCTCTGCCCATATTCCTTCTCTTATGGCCATCTCTATCCTAAAAGCATCAAGGCCAACAATGTCTTTGACTTCCCTTCCTTCTGCCACCAGCTGGGGAAAACTCCGCTAATCATTTATGTGATTAGATTGAGCCTACCTGGAGAATCTTCCTTTCTTCAAATAATGTGTCATAATCACAGAAGTGAGATCTCATCATATTCACGCACAAGTGAAGGGGATTATATAAAACCAAGGGTCATTTAGGGTCATCCTATCTAATACAATTCCCTCTTTTTCTCAGGAGAACAGAAATTTTACTAGAATTGCCACATTTTTTGTATATAGTCTAAACAATTATAATAACTATAAAGTCTTTGTATTTTATATATATATGTATATATATATGTAAGAGCACATCTAAAGTACAAATTGAGCATAAACTTATACTATGAATAATAGGAATAAAAAACACTGAATTAGGGCGCCTGGGTGGCTCAGTTGGTTAAGCGACTGCCTTTGGCTCAGGTCATGATCCTGGAGTCCCGGGATCGAGTCCCGCATCGGGCTCCCTGCTCAGCGGGGGGTCTACTTCTCCCTCTGCCCTCTTCCCTCTCGTGCTCTCTGTCTCTCATTCTCTCTCTCTCAAATAAATAAATAAAATCTTTAAAAAAACAAAACAAAACACTGAATTACTATAAAAAATCATTCAAAGTGTTTATTTTTATTCCTGTTATTCATAGTATAAAATATAGAAGGATATTTTTATATTTATATATATATAATTTATATATAATTATATAATGTATTTATATATAATTTATATATTATATTTTTATATTATATTATATAGAATATAATTAATTATATTATAATATATAAATTATATAATTATATATAAATTATATATAAATATATATATACCTATTTATATTAGGTATTAATAAATATATGAATAACCAAGGCCTGAACCATACCAAAATAAAAAGTTTCTGCCCAGCAAAGAAACCCATCAACAGAACAAAAAGGCAACCTATTAAATGGGAGAAGGTATATCTAATAAGGGGTTAATATGCAAAGTATATAAAGAACTCCTACAATACCAAAAATAATCTGATTTAAATGAGAAAAGGACCTGAATAGACATTTTTCCAAAGATGACATTCAGATGGCCAACAGACACATGAAAAATGCTCAACATCACTAATCATCAGGAAAATGCAAATTAAAACCACAGTGAAGTATCACCTTACACCACTCAGAATGACAAATATCAAAAAGGCAAGAAATAACAAGTGTTGGTGCAGATGTGGAAAAAAGGAAACCCTTTCATACTGTTAGTGAGAATGTAAATTGGTACAACCACTGTGGAAAACAGTATGGAGATTCCTCAAAAAATTAAAAATAGAAATACCATGTGATAGAGTAATTCCACTACCAAGTATTTACCTAAAGAAAATAAAAACATTAATTCAAAAAGATATATGCACCTCTATGTATATTGCAACATTATTTACAATAGCCAAGATATGGAAGCAACCCGAGTGTCTACTGAAAGAGGAATGAAGATGTGATCCCTCCGTCTCTCTCTCTCTCTCTCTCTCTCTCTCACACACACACACACACACACACACACACGAATATTACTTGGCCATAAAAAAGAGTGAGATCTTTCCATTTGGGAAAATATGAATGGACTTACAAGGCATTATGCTGAGTGAAATAAGATAAAGACAAATACCATATGATTTCACTTATATGTGGAGTCTAAAAAAATAAAACAGGGCACCTGGGTGGCTCAGTTGGTTAAGCGACTGCCTTCGGCTCAGGTCATGATCCTGGAGTCCCGGGATCGAGTCCCACATCGGGCTCCCTGCTCGGCGGGGAGTCTGCTTCTCCCTCTGACCCTCCCCCCTCTCATGTGTTCTCTCTCATTCTCTCTCTCTCAAATAAATAAATAAAATCTTTAAAAAAATAAAACAAATGAATAAAAACAACAGAAAAACAGAAAAAGACTTATAAATGCAGAGAACAAATTGGTAGTTGCCAGAGGGGAGGTTGGTGGAGAGAGAGGTGAAATAGGTGAAGGGGATTAAGAGGGGGGGAAATCCAGATATAAAATAAATAATCATGGAGATAAAAAGTGCAGCATAGAGAATATAGTCAAAATATTGTAATAACAATGTATGGTAACAGATGGTGACTACACTTATCATGGTGAATACCTACTAATGTATAGAATTTTCAAATCACTGTGCTATGTGCTATCCTGAAACTAATATACCATTTGTTGTATGTCAACTATACTTGAATAAAAAGAAAAGCAAACTAATGCATCAAAGAGGAAATCATTATGGAAATAATACTTTGAAATAAATTATGAAGAAAACATTATGTTTCAAACTTCGGGAATATAGCTACAGCTGTGTTTTGAGGGAAATTCAAAGCTTTTTCTTTTTATGCATATATGAAAAATAATGTCTAAATATTAGAAAGGTAACTATCAATCTTAAGAATTAAGCAAAATAATAAGAAATTAAACTCAAAGACATAGTAGACAATAAGAAGAAAACAACAAGCATAGGAGCATAAATTAATCTAATTTAAAAAAAAAAAAGGCTGAAAAAAACCCCTGAAAAAAACTAATAAAGTTGAAATAACTTCTGGACATACTGAACAAAGAGAACGAGAAAATGGAAAGTAAGCGAAATCAGGGGGAAGAAAAGTGGCATATATACCTCCTATATTAGACACTGAAAAAATGACAAGAAAGATAACAACTCTGATAATTTATTTTAAATTGACAAATTCCCAGAAAAATACTTAAAACTGGACAAAGAAAAAACATCAGAATAGTCTTTTTTTTTTTTAAAGATTTTATTTATTTATTTGAGAGAGAGAATGAGAGACAGAGAGCACGAGAGGGAAGAGGGTCAGAGGGAGAAGCAGACCCCCCGCTGAGCAGGGAGCCCAATGTGGGACTCGATCCCGGGACTCCAGGATCATGACCTGAGCCGAAGGCAGTCGCTTAACCAACTGAGCCACGCAGGCGCCCCAAAATCAGAATAGTCTTACAATGATTAAAGAAGATGTGTCCATAACTAAGAAACTACCAAAAGAAATGGTAAATTTCACCATGAATTTTACCACATATTTAGGGAAAAAATGATCTTATATAAATTCTTCTAGCTTGGTATGGTGTCGGCTTTGATAATAAAGTTACAACAGTGGAAAATCAAAGACCAATCTTACAAACACAGATGCCAAAATCCTAAGCTAAATATTAGCAAACTAAATCCATCAATATAGAAAAGGCAATACATCACAAGCTGAGTTTATTCTAGGAATTCAAAATATTTTAAATAGTCAAACAATGTAATTCACCTCACCGACAGAAGGAGAAAATATACACAATCACCTCAGTAGATGAAGAAAAACATTCTATAAAATATTTATTCATATTAAAATACTTAGCCAACTAGGAGTAAAAAATGGGAATTTTTTCAAACTCATAAGAAGTAACTAGAAAAAATCCAGAACATACATCATACTCAAATGTATATGTTGAAACTGCCTTTGAGTTGAGCTTGAGTTTTCCTTTGAGTTTGGAAAAATTCCATGAATAAGCCATGACTGTTTTTCTGTATTCTATCAGACTCCACTGGAAGTAGTTTTAAGTTAAAAGGAAAAAAGTAGCAAATTGTCCTTAAAGATATTTTTCCATTCTAAATAAATTGTAGGTAATTCTTTTAATAAATAGAATGTACCCCAATCTAGATGGTCAAACCTGTGTAGGGGAGCAAATTTTATCACCAAGCTATGCCTCTTTGATGTATTATTTGCAGGTACAAGAAAAGTTCTGAAAACCTAGTAGAAGTTACCCTTTTGTAAGAAATATTTATAAGGGAAATTTCCATTAGTTAAAATATCTCTCTTGCTCTACCAGGAAAAGGGAGATAACTCAATCTCTAGAAACCCTTGATCAATGGAGAAGGCATGGATTTAAATCTGTATAACAAACTTACTGTTCTTTACTGTGCTACTCCTAGTAACTTCTCAGCACTGACTCCGCACTCTCAACATCATCTTCTGTTTGGGTGAAGGTGGTATTTATGGTGATGGCTTCAATCATATGGGGGAGTTACTCAGTTTTCCTGGGTCTCTCTCATGTATACAGGAGGTATGCAAGCCATTATATTTTATTTTTCTTCTGTTCACCTGTCTCATTTCAATTTGATTCTTATACCAGCCAGAAGAATTTAAAAGGGTAGAGAAATATTTTTTTGCTCCACAACACCTGCCATTTCTCCAGTCTATATAACCATAATTTCTAATCTTTAAAAATACTTATATTTTTATCAAAGAAATTTAACTTTTACTTCATATTTTCTTTGCTGGGCAGATAGCTGAAATTATTAATAACTGTGTTCTATGTAGGCCTTTGGGGAGTAATAATTATAGTCTGAAATATTATAATTTTTAGGGTTCCAAGAAGGAAGACATTATATACACACACAAACATTATTTACATATAATATATACATTATTTATATATATACACATATATACACACACACACTATACACAAACATTTTATAAAAACAAAGGAAATGAGCATTAGAATTTAACAGAGTATGTTCTGGGCAGTTAGCAGAACCTAGGTAAGGCAGGTAACTAAAAATGTTATCAGGCTGGCTGTCAGATTTATAAACTTAACTTTTCATGAATTTATAAAGTTTTGTAATAGACACTGTGATATTCCACTTAAGTGCCCCTACAATGAAGACCTTATTGCCTAGCTTCCAGGAGGATGGTGGTCACTGGACAGTCTTCCATATTAGCTCCTTTGGGAATTGGCTTCTTCCAAATTGCCTCGCCCAAGTGCCATTCCATTGTGATTCCAGGGTGATACAAAGTCTGAACCCATGTTGAAAGATAAAGGTCTGGCCATCTTGACACAATTGAGGACAATCCAAAAAGGCAATTCTAACTCTCTCAAATCGTGTTGGCTGAGACTGTCCTTGGGAATTCATTGCAACACAACTTCTCCCTCTGTTCCCTTCTCCTTTCTTCTCTTCCCTTTCACAGGTGTGGGATCCCAGGAGTACCCTTTAATAAACATCATACATGCTAAAGTTTCATCTCAGAGTCTGTTTCCTACAAAATCAAACCTATAACAAGTCTTATGTTTTTAAAAGGGTTACAGTAGCATAACAAGTCCAGGAATGTGAAGACTGAGAGGTCTTTTTCAATTTAAGTTAAACCAGTATATATCTCATCACATAAAAATCTTCCTATAATCACAGGTCTAAGTAGCAGCAATTAGAACCTGGCACTTAACATAGAATAATAATATAGCTAACATTTATACAGTACTTATCCTTTGGCAAGTTTCTGCATATTTGTTTACATATTTATCCCTTACAACAGTCTTGTGAGGTAGGAATTATTATTCTAACCATTTTTTTTTTTTTTTTTTTACAGATGAGAAAATGGACGACATACATACTAAAGAGCTAGCCCAGTTCATGAAGATAGAAAGTGGCTGAGCCAAAATTCAGACAGGCTATGTGGCCCCAGAGTGCTTTCATCTATTAGGCTGAACTGCTTATCGTTCACAGAAGCATTTTGTAAAGTTTTGTTAAATAGGGATAAATAGTTTCAAAGTATAGTTCTAAAGGGGTTATTAGATCATTCCATTTTAGGAGCTAGTAATTGGAAGAACTTGATTGAAACAACTATTTTGGTGCTTACAATTGTTGACCTAATTTTAAGAAAAACAAATCACTGATTGTGATTTTTCTAAGTCTGTAAGTATGTAGATCACTATGTCCAGTCCTCCTAACCTTTTGCAATTATTAAATCAAATTATGAGAAACCAGAGGGATGACTCTTGATTTAATGTCTGTGTTTCCCAGTGCATCTAAACATATTTTAGTCAGGACTACCCAAATTCAAATCCCTACACCCCCACTTACCAGCCTTAAGACCTTAGGCAAGTTGTAACTCATTTGAGTCTCAGGTCTCCCATGGGTAAAAGTGGACTCAAAATATTTCTCAGGCTAACTGTGAGGATTAACTGAGATGATGTATGTTAAGTGTTCATCATGTGTGTGGCATGTGGTAAGCACCCAATTATTAATATTGATATTAGTACTACTGAAGCACCAAATTATTTTTGAGAGTGGGCTTTGTCAAGAAGAGAAACAGGAAAAACTCTCTTCAACACAGAACTCTCTAACTCATACAGGGAATCATGGGAATATATCATCAGGGAATCACCTCATAGAAACCTAGCAGGATAATGTCCATGATTATCTACCTCTAACCTAACCCAGCATGATGAGCTGGGAAATTCTAGGGAGGCATGAAATATACCAGGTTCTTAGCTCAACAGCCAATAATGATCTAACCTGGAGTAAGCCATTTAAGCCTCTTGGACCTCAATTTCTCATCTATATAATTAGGACTGTATAAAATAAATTCCAAGTTTCCTTTGCAATGTAATAATACATAATTTTCATGCTAAGTATTCTAAAACCAAGGCCAAAGTACACTTCCCTCCCAGCTTTAAAATATTCTAGGGAGCCAAATTTGTATTTAAGCAGAAACACTGTGTGTTTGTGTTTGTGTGTGTGTGTGTGTGTGTGTATGAATAAAGTAACAAGGTGAATAAAATGTGAATAAATCCATTTTGGGGCCACACAGGGACATCTAGGGAAGAAAGATATCTGGCAATGATAATTCTTTGGAGTGTTGCCCCTTTTACCTTCCCTGTTTAATTTGCTATCAAAACAATCAGTTAACATCTGGCCAGGAAATTTAAAATGCCACCAATTTTGAATCATTTCACCCTGGGGCATGGCTATCACTCAGTTTCACCATTACCCACATTATCTAAATTGCTTGAACATGTTTATGCACAGTTAATGGATTGTATTGTAAAGAGTAAGGTTGGTCTGGACATAAATCTGGTGGCAGACCTCATTTGATGATGAATGTGTTAATAGCCTTTACGCATGAATTCCTTTTGCAAGTCAAGCAGAATCACAGGCACAGATATTCCTAGAAGATGGAGTGATTTCAAAGGCTGGGGCAGATAATTGAAATGGATGAATGGAAAGAAAAAATGTCCATAGAAGCCAGGTGTAGAAGACTCAAATTTACCCTTTGATGTTCCTTTGGCCTTCATAGGAGATCAATTAAAGTTGTTCTTTGACAGAGAGGTTCAGGTTCTTACCTATTCTTTCTTCCTGGTTGCAAGTCCCACTTTGTCCAGGATGCTGCCTTAACTCCCTGCTCCCATACCCAGTGATGTCATCCACTTCTGAAATTACCATCTTGACAGCTCATTAGGCCTTCTCTCTACTATCATGTCCTGTCACTGTTATATGCATCTTTTGTCCAACTACTCTCTGATTCTCACAAGTCAGGAACCAGAGGTTATATTTTTTTATATCCTTCACATTTCCTCCTACAGTACTGTAATGTAAGAGGCAGTCATGAGTGAGGAAATGAAGAAAATAAATGAATTCATGAACTAAGTGGTAATGCTAATGACCAAAAAACAAGACAAAAAAACAAAAACAACTTTGCTTAATTTTGTTCAATTGATTCCACTATTTTACTCACATAATGCCAAAAATCCAGCAAAAATGAGACTGCTATTACTCAGACATCCTGGACCATATGAGGTGGTCATTCTCTTTCCTGCCTCTGCGGAGCCACTGGATACTTTACATTTGTGACATGCTTATCATTTATAGTTTACTTTCTAATATAGGGTCTTGTTTAATCTTGACAGTAAGCTAGAAGCAGATGTAAAACTCCTAATTTTGCCTGTAAATTGTCTTAGAATCTTAGTATTACAGAATAGGACATTGGGAAGTAATGTGTTTTGGAGATATAAAAATAACAGCAACAACCGTAACAAAACAGAAACAAAAGGTGAGAGATGCTTCAGGATTGTGCTCAATAGTGCCTATCACATCTTATTTATAGAATCAGAGACACCGGTAGAACAGTTGAAAGGCAGTTGTTTTCAACATTTTCTTCCTTTCCTTCCTCCTTTCTACCTCTGAACTCTTGAAAGACAGGTAAGGGTCTCATAGCAGGAAACTAACTCTTGCAGGTAAAGTTTGCTCTACGAGGGACTGTAGAGCTGGGATGGACTGCAGGATACAGGAGACTCTGTATGCATGCAAAGTCATCCCTGATCTCTGCCTGCAGGCAGACACTAGGCTTGCATCTGACTCCAGTTAGAAGTCCAGCCCAAGTATGTGACGGTGCTAATCTCCACACACTATCACTCTCAACTCTTCACCATGGATTTGTCACCTCTAAATTAAGTCATCAATTCCTCAAGACATTGATTCACATACAAAGTGTACCTTAAGATAGTAAAGTGGTAGATTATGATACAGCTCACTCTCATTTAAAGTTTAAAACATCTAGATGAATTAGTCAGGCTCCTAGCTGTTGCTTTAAAATCCATGAATATGGCTCTAAAACTTAGGAAAGGTCAGTTTTGATAGAAATCGAAGGTTGTAAAAAAAAAAAAAAAAAAAAAGGCTATCCTGAATTTGGAGTATAAAGGATCACAGATAAAAATCCTTGTGAATTAGAGGTCATGAGAAAATAAGGCCCTGAACAGCTGACCTGAGTCTGAAGTAATGTTTTTATCACACAGTATTAAGATAGGAGCTCCTTCCTTACTCACTTGCACAATGTATTTGCTACTCAGAGATGTTGTTGAGCAACACAGAGTCAAAGCTAAATGACAATGAAATCCCTTTCCAAACATTCTCCTTTTCAAAGATTCACCCTCTTTTGTGATCACATGTCCTCTACAACTATATTGCTTCTGCCTATACAGCTTATAATTTACATGTCTCTGTAAAATTAAGTGGATTCAATTTAATTCTCTTTTGAAATTTTCTTTTAAGGATTCTGTAATAATGAGATAAATTTGTGATACCTTTCTCATATGTATGCTTAAAGTTAGCTCCTTATGCCTTTACTATTGATAAAGTGATTAAAAAAGTTGATCTATCTGCTAGGACATTTGGGCTACTTAATGAGTTGCTGTAGGATTGTCACAATTGAGACTGCTTTGCTGCATGTGACAAGCTCTTATATTCTCATAAACCTTGATCATGTACAAGTCAGAATCCAAATGAATCACGGGCAAAAACTCAGGCTATGTCTAAGCAAAGCAACTAAATCCATCATTTAGAATAAATGGATAAAGTCTCTGTTCTCTGAATTCCTATTACCTCATCATAAGTATTTATTTTCTAACATTTACATGTTAAAAGCATAAAATCTGAAGGAAACAGAGAATCTTATACTTGAACAGGTTGCCAGTACTGTGGGATCCATTCTCTCACCCATGACTGTATTTTAGGCTCCTGTTCTCAGACCTTAAACTATTATTATTGTTTTAATTCTGTTTCTGTAGTAGAATTTCTGAAAATCTGAGGTCCCTTTCTTATAGATCTTACAGAAGCTACTAAATTCCTGTGTACATGCTCAATAGTTTTAACTAATTACATCGGTTTTCAAGCTAGTTTTGGCTGTGCAAAAAATGCAACTCAAATATTTCTTCCTAAACCTCTCATCTATGTGTTTAAAAACAGGTTGAAATAAATGCTAACAGAGAAATTCTGTGTTCATACACTGATCAAAGGATTAAATTTGATCTATGCAAAAAACCTTATCTTCCACTTGGAAATTCTATTGAACTTCATAGGAATATCCTTCTCTGCCTTCTCTTATTTCACATGACTGGCACAGCTTATTACATTGCTTGATCCTTTAACTGTATCATACAATTTAGCAATTTTTAACATAAAAAATTCTTAGTTTTTTTTTTAAAGATTTTATTTATTCATCAGAGAGAGAGACAGAGAGAGCACAAGCAAGGAGAGAGGCAGAGGGAGAGGGAGAAGCAGACTCCCCGCCCAGCTGGGAGCCCGATGCGGGGCTCGATCCCAGGACCCTGGGATCATGACCTGAGCCGAAGGCAGACGCTTAACCATCTGAGCCACCCAGGCGCCCCAATAAAAAATTATTCTTTACAAATTTGCTATCTCTACAGTTAAGTTGTGAACTCCTTGAGGGTAAGAGCCACATCTTACACTTCTTTGGTTTCCACATTCTATAGCCCAGAACTTTGCCCAAAGTGATTACACTATATATACCTTTATTGCTTTCATGGTTAATAAGGATCCAAATTCCCCAACCAATAAGTAAGAGAAAGATAATATAACTTATGCTTGATTGGCGGGGGCCAATGTATTGTTCGTATTATATCTCTATAGCTCCTTGCCTAGGATCTTTAATCCAGTGAGCATATAATAACTAACTGGCAAGTGAAAGATCTGAGAAAAAAATCCCACCCTATATTCCCAATAAACACAGGGTTAGGAAATTCTTATGTGGGGTTGTTTTGGGCCTTCTGTCTTACCCAGGATGCTCTGTTTTTAATATGTCTCTTCATTTTGTTTAGTGTCTTAACAGTAACTGTGAATTTAAATTGACCTTTGGAAGAGAAATGGACATAATTTTCCTTCCCTGCCTTATTGGAATCAGGTATATTTTCCTGTCTATGTGTTAAACAATAATGGGACCAGGCATACAGTTAACAATACTGAGAATGAGCAAAATAACTAAATTATTTGCTCCAGGAAATATTACTTCTAGAATGTAAGACTATAACCCAACTAAAATAGTTTTGTATGAAGGTTTACAACTTGCTTATCAAATTTGCATTAAGACCTTACTGTATCCGCCAATCCAAAGCCAGTATGTCCATAGATTCTATTCTATCTCAACCATTTACTCTCTTTGCAAGACCCACCTAAAAATTACACATCCCAATTCAAAAATCATAACCTCCTCTGATCTCCCAACTCTGAGACACAACTAAGAGCCTCTAAAGGTGGTGCTCTCTCTTACTGCATTTGATGTTAATAAAATAAGTGTTTGACAACTTTTTATGGTGATCCTTTGAGAGAGTCAACAGTAAAACTTTTAGGGCAAGTAGGAAATCAGGTGAATTACTCATTTATAAGCGTTTTCATTTCTGAAAACCAGCATAATGCTTTGCACAGCTAAGATATATCCTACATCAAATGTTATTTTAGGAGATTTGAAATATTTTTTACATTCCTCACATAACAAAGTTTATTGGAAACTTGCTTTTGTTTGAAATCAGCTTATCAGGAGACACTTTTCTTCATCAGGGAAATACTCTTAACCCTTCTAAGAGTTTCATTTAAGCATTATCATCTGAAATTTATATAGAGATTAAGAGGTAAATTTTTATTCCAGAAGCACTTGGAAAGGGCAGAATAGTCACTCAAGATATACAATTATAAGAGAGGTTAACCATCTTCTGCTCACAGCTATAATTCACCAAATGTATCACACAATAAAATTCTGTGATAACTCACTTTTCCTGACAAAACCTATAATGAGAACAGAAAATGGAATAAATTCATCTATTCACTTGACCCAACATGTAAGTAGAAAGGGGGAAATGCCACAGAATTACACCTTCTAAAAGTCACCATTCAGCTGTAATCTCATGGTTTTCCTTAGATTACTTAGCAATATGTCTTATAAATCTTACCTCTCTCCCATTTAAAAAAGTTCAGAAAGTCTAGTCAGCATTGCGGACAATAGTTATAGAGTTTAACCTAAAAAAACACACTGAATCCGGTTCTTTCTATTGTCTGTAATACTACCTTGTTTCAGACATTATATCGAAGGCAATAAAAAGAGGAAGATAGGCAAACATTTGATAAATATTGAACTATATACCTGTCACTAGTTTAGCTGAATCATAAAATTAGTAAAATTTCCATATTTTAAGATCTATTATGTCTTCACTGTCTTTATTGAGGGTGATATCAAGAGGAACACTGGACAAGTAGTCACAAAAGTCCTCTAACCAGATTTTGCTTTGACTTGTATGTCACTAAAATCAACTCATTTGAAATCATGAAGTAATTTCCCTTCTAAACATAAAGGGGTTTGACTAAAAAGTGGTTCTCAGTTGGTGGGGGAAGAGGCATTTTTGCCCTCTCCCCTCAGAGAAACATTTTTGATTGTCCTAACCTGGGCAGGGAAGTTATTAGCACCTAGTGGGGAGAGGCTGGTGATGCTAAGCATCCTACAATGCAACAAAGCATTACCCATCCCAAAATGTTAATAGTTTCACAGTTGAGAACCTGGCCTAAAGTACTCAGAGACCCCTTCGAATTCTATAATTCTTGTCTAATTGCTTTACCCATGAGATTCTTTTCAGCTATGTTTTACATCAAACTACACATATGTACAATAGCACTGAATTGTTATGAAATACACTTGTGGGGCATCTGGGTGGCTCAGATGGTTCAGCATCTGCCTTCGGCTCAGGTCATGATCCCAGGGTCCTGGGATCGAGCCCCACATCGGGCTCCTGACTCAGTGGGGAGTTTGCTTCTTCCTCTCCCTCTGCCTCTTCCACTGCTCACACTCCCTCTATCTCTGTGTCTCAAATGAAAAAATAAAATCTTTAAAAAAAAAAAATACACTTGTGTTATTTTTTATTATAGTTTTTTTTTTCTGACCTAGTCTGATCCTTAGCACATAAAGTTATAATTATACATACAAAATAATAAAATAGAAATGAATTACTAGAGAAAAGGATACATATTTATAGAACAGACACTGTAGATCAAAGAGCTCAGCCTTGCTGGTCTATTTGTACAATGACATCCCATACACATCACAGCCAATGCCTGGAAAGGGCCTCCATAACTCACAATACTAGAATTGTGCAATGAAGTGGCCATGCCCCAGAATGGTTTTGCATCCATTGATCTAAATGGGGTCCTTAATTTTGCAACTGGGGTACATAGGATGCTTTGTTAAGGAGTAGGTAGTAGGCTAAAGAAAGCTCTATGGAGGGAATTGCATAGTATCTGGGCAAGAGCCTCTGGATAGAAAGGTAAGAGTAAAAGCTGATGGAGTAACATTTATTAAAGACTATGATTTGGGGCTCAGGTAGAACTTCCTTTGGCATCTAGGCAACAAAATATGGCACAGTTATGGGGAGAGTGCGATACTCCGCTCCTGTATCAACACACATGCTGCTCTGGAACTTGAGAGCTTTCAGGAGTATAGGCATTAGAGCTAGGGAGAGAGAGAGAGTGAATGGGGCATGTTAAAATGCTGCAAAGTTTGGGAGAGTCAGACATTTTTCTTTAACAAATACTCCATTGACTGCTGCAAGCATACGGTTATTGTTCAGAGGTTTGAAAAAGTTGATTTTGACATTTTTTAAAAGTGTTCTCATTAGGTTTATGGTGAAGAGTTTTGGAGGCCCTTCACCATTTCAGAAGTGCTCTTCTGTTCCATCATAATTTGAAAAATTATTATTATTATTATTTTTTATCTCTAGCCAGGGAGAGGATGGGGATGATACAGTGGGAATACCCTTCCTAGGAGGAGTACTCTCTAGGCTGAGATACAGAAACATTTCTGCCAGTCCCCGAATAGCCCTCAGTAGGTTGTTGAGGCCTTTATAATAAACATGCTGGTTATGCATTTTTTTATTCCAGGGGGCAAGCCTGTAGGTAAAGCCTGAAAGAGATGAACCAAAGAGAAAAATGGCATCACTCTGTCCAGCCACGGTCACATACTCTCAGGATGTCAAGGGTCTCTGAGGGTTACAGTTCATGTAAGGAAATGATTTTTCTTCCTTATTACCTACCTCTGAGAATTAATCTTCATCTTTATGAAGAGTATGTGTATGTGTGGGCCTGGGTCACAAGTCTATTCATATTGTACCTAAATGTACAAGGATGTAGTAACATTTCTTGTCTCTAACTGATCTGATCTTTCTTATAAGACTTATGCCTATGCATAGTGAGGAAATAAAACAACTGTATTTGGGGCCATCTGCTTTTAAGTCTGTTAAGACTTAATAATGCAATTGATCCATTTTGATTTACATTGGATGATTTACTCAATATTCCACATTCATCTCCTCTGCTGCCAGACACTCTCAAATGGCATGTGAGTATGGAGAAAGTATTTGAGTAACCCAGTGACTAGGCAAGGAGATTTATCATTCCTTTCCTGGGTGGCATCCTCTGAGATGTATCTGACCCAGTTCTACCTCTGGATGCTACCATTAAAAGACTATGATTTGGATATCTGAACCTATCTATTTTTGGTACTCTGACAGGGTCTGCCAACTGCTTCAACTTCCTCTTGTCTCTCATGCCTCTATGTCTCTGCCATGTGTTTGATTAGATACTTATTTCAGACTCTCCAATCCACGCCTCTGTGGTGACACCACGAGGTACTCTGACACAGTATGACCGATAGCACGCATACTCGCTCTCAATGGAACGTTCACAGAACAGGAGAACAAAGTAAGGCTCAGAAATACAAAGAGTCCTGTTTGTCTGACAAAGCTGTTCCACCCCTATTAATAATTTGACATTTTTCTTACATTGGTTTGGGATCATTCATTTTGTACAGAGATCCGCAGAAAAGGGTTCTTCTATAGTTTCTAAAAGTGTGTCAATAATCTGTATTCTATTTCTGTCAATTTATCTTCTTCGTTAGATGCTAAACAGGGCCTAAAGGAGATTAGAAAATTCTCTCTCAGTAATAGCTGGCTTTTGACCCTGTCATCTCAAAGCATACTATTATTTTGAATTCTAGAAGTTCTAGCTTTCTCTGTATTCCTGTTACCACATCTTAATCCCACCTTCTACTCTGGAAGTTGGATTTTTAAACTTTATGGGGGAATGGGGGAGAAGGTCAGGCATGTTGAAAAGCAAAAGAGAAAAATACATTACTGTTTTTCTTTTAAAAAGAATACTGCCTGGGGCGCCTGGGTGGCTCAGTCGTTAAGCGTCTGCCTTCGGCTCAGGTCATGATCCCAGGGTCCTGGGATCGAGCCCCGCATCGGGCTGTCTGCTCAGCAGCGAGTCCACTTCTCCCTCTCCCACTCCCCCTGCTTGTGTTTCCTCTCTCGCTGTGTTTCTCTGTCAAATAAATAAATAAAATCTTTAAAAAAAAAAAAAGAATACTGCCATTTCATATATCCGTAATGTGATTCAAAGAGGTCCTCTAATTTAAGAAGCCATATTTTACCAAAGCACCTAATAGGGTTGCCTTAATCAAAGAGTAGGAATCAATAATTTGAGGCCACATTTTCCAAATTATAACTTGTGATTTTGTCATGTAAATTCCATATTTTTTGAGTTCATTGAAACCTAACCTAATTCTAATTCTCAGAGGATCTCCATACATTTTTTTGCTAATGTCCTTATTCTATGTTACATATCATGCATTATGCTCTACAACCCAAATTCAACCTGTCTGAACCCACATCTGTGTTGGTCAACACCAGTGACTCAACCTCCTGAGAAGGTCTTGCTTTTCACTGCAACTTAACTTTATTGTGGGCATATGTAATCTTCCTGGTTAAGACTCTGAAACTTCTGACAACAAAGGACAAATGTCTTAATTCTTTATATTTTCACTAACACCTATGATTAGGTTGGGCATAGTGTTGGAGAGCATAAAATACATACTAATACATACATACATAAGGTACATAATAAATACACACATCTATTAATGCTTAGAATCTTTAAAGCCCCACAAAGATACCAATTTTGGATTTGCATGTTTCCTGTTTTATTCTGTTACTTCTGTTTTGGGGGAGAGAGGTATCAAAAAGATTCTTTTTTTTTTAAGGATTTTATTTATTTGTCAGAGAGAGCGAGAGAGAGAGTACAAGCAGGGAGAGCTGCAGACAGAGCAGGCAGAAGGAGAAGCCGGCTCCCCACTGAGCAAGGAGCCCAATGTGGGACCAGAAATAAATAACTGATATCTAGAATTGGGAGACTGAAAAAACTAATTGAATTAGCTATAAGTTTCATAGAAAATGAACAAATAATGAAATACCATAAGACATTGATTTGGGGAACTAGCAACTCTATCTATAAATTGAATAAAAAGACTATTTAAAGAAATGGAGAAAAACTATAGGAAGGTAATACCATTAAACAGAATCAATCAACCCTTTCAATAACTTCCTGAACCAAAACACACCAAATAACACTTTTTTATCAATTACTCATGCCTGCCTGCTGCTTATCATGTCTGTTTGTCTTTTACTTGAAAAGCCTAAACCACCACAGAAGTAGGACCTGGTATCAGCCCTTGAGATACCCACATCACTAATGAGATTTTCAATTTGCTTTTCAATTTCATCTTTTTCCACATTATGCCCCTGAATAATTGGAAAAAAAAGTTTTATAAATTACAAATCCCCATGAAACCTCTGTGTACAAGTCATTTAATTATTCAATCCTTTCTACTGTTACCATTAATAGAGAAATTGGCATTTCCACTGCACACTCTGTACCTGCTACCCTGAATGGAAGCAGGTACACAGAAATTAGCAGAAGTCTGGGCCCTGACTCAGAATGAGAGAAGCACAGGAAAAAAACTAAGAGCCCTTTCTTTAGTTGGTTAGACACTTCAAAGAGACTCACTCATACTGAAATTACCAGTCTTTTTTGTGAGAAATTCTGTGCTATTAGAACCATATCACTTAATCTGCCATTCCCTCTATGCATGGGAAGAACCATGATCCTTTTTTCACTAGGCCTAGTTCTATACTACTTTCCTCATTCCTGTCCAGCTAGAAATTCCAGGAATTCCAGCCTACAGGTTCAGCCTTGCCCAGTCCCCCACTAAGACTTGCCAAGATAGGTTATTTTTAGGAGCCTCCATACACATTGGCAGGTGAGGGTTGCCTTAGACCCAGCTCACTATATTACCTATGTGCCTATGGTCTTTGCTGATCTATGAAAATTTTTGCCTGGTATAAACCCCAAAACACCTCCTTCACTTACTAGATGGACTGCCAACTATTCTTCTGGTACCTGACTATCCTGATGAACTTCAGTTTGATTGACTAGAGCCCAGACTTTGTGACTCATTCTTCTCAGCTCTCATTCCTAAGAAGATTGACTCAGTACTTCATATCCAGAGCTGCTTACAGGCCAGTTACTAACTGAACTAACTGAATCTGAACCACAAACATTGTTATCTAATTTTCCTGATGACCCCTCATGTTAGATCTCAGCATAATAATGCTAATTTTAATCCAGCATAAGATTTGTGGATTGATTGGGATAGCTGTCACCCCTATGTCTCCCTAGACCATGGTCTTCTGGGTCTCAGTCTACTGCTCTTCTCAGTCTACAGCTGTTGAAGTCCCTGTGCAACTTAGACCCAAGTATCTCTCTTATTGTGGTTACCAGCATACAAAGGTTGAATTTAATTCTTTGACAGACGCTTTCCCTATGACTTTCACATGGTATATGATGGTATTTCTAAAAAATGGGCAGATGAAAATGTTTAAGTCTATTACCATGAAATTTAGCATAGGAGATCTTCCCCAAATTTGTAATACATTCTAGATATCACTCACTCCTTCATTTAAGAACATATTCCTAGATCCTTTTGCAGGATAATAAGCAGCAAAATAATCCAGTACAATATTTTGCAGTATCTGATTTTTAAAAAAGAAATAAGACATTAAAATGCCAAGAAGAGATTATGGTTTTGAAACAGTTGGCATGAGAAGCTCATGGGTTATTTCTTCCTAAAACAATGCACGTGTCTGGATGGATCTGGAGGGTGTTATGCTGAGCAAAATAAGTCACTCAGAGAAAGGTATGTATCATATGACCTCACTGATATGAGGAATTCTTAATCTCAGGAAACAAACTGAGGGTTGCTGGAGTGGTGGGGGGTGGGAGGGATGGGGTGGCTCGGTGATAGACATTGGGGAGGGTATGTGCTATGGTGAGCACTGTGAATTGTGCAAGACTGTTGAATCACAGATCTGTACCTCTGAAACAAATAATACATTATATGTTAAAAAAAAAAAGTAGATAGCAGGAGGGGAAGAATGAAGGGGGGGAATCACAGGGGGAGATGAACCATGAGAGACGATGGACTCTGAAAAACAAACTGAGGGTTCTAGAGGGGAGGGGGGTGGGAGATGGGTTAGCTTGATGATGGGTATTAAAGAGGGCATGTTCTGCATGGAGCACTGGGTGTTATATGCAAACAATGAATCATGGAACACTACATCAAAAACTAATGATGTGATGTATGGTGATTAACATAACATAATAAAAATTTTTTTTTAATTTTTAAAAAATTAAAAAAAAACAAAAAAAACTAAGGATGTAATGTATGGTGACTAACATAATAAAATAAAATTAAAAAAAATAATGCGTGTGTCTTATCAGTCCTTGCCCAGAAAATATTTAATGTTTAAAATGAACAAATATACATCTAGATTAAGACACCCATAATATTGGCTAATATTTGTAAAACAAAAATATACCCATTCATAGACAAGTAATCTGTGGACAGAGTCAACACTGGGCAAAACTCTGAAGAAAAGATTACATTCCTGTCCCTTCCAGTCCCTAAATTCCCCATTAAACTACCTTCCCCTTGCTCTTGTATCTCTGTTTTATTCCCAAATCAAGCAGGTACAACCCCGTTACTCACATTGAGAATGGCATGCTTCTTTTCCATGTTCTAAGGTTACATTCCCTTGAGAATGGGCCTTAGTGCTATTCAAGAGGACAATTTTTTCAGTATGTATTTTGTGCTGGTAAAAGAAGGATAATGAAGACATGGTCTTCTGGGGTCATTCTCTTTTCAGATAATGTATGAATGTAGTTTTATCATCTTGAGAAAATATCTACAACCCTTTATTCTGAATATTCGCCCACAGTATTATTTAGCTCAGATGAATAATAAATTGATACATATATTTAAAGCGTTCATTATCTTTTGGATTTAAACATCTTGAGACATTTCAAAAAGTCCTTACTGTAGAATCGTATTTCTTATATTCATCGTATGTATTTCTTTTGCCTTGTTTTGCTTGATTGGACCTAGTTCTAGGTCACCAAGGGCACTTACTCATTTAATCTCCTGCCCTGGGTTTGATACCTTCACATTTTAAGTTTGAAAATCTCTATTTTGTCAAAACGGAGCCATCATTTATTCAACTTGAAATATTATTTAATGCTCCTCAGAAGACTGTTCTTTACCTTAATTGGGAGGGAAGCTTCTTTTTTACTCCTCCTGATTTGCTTTCACTTTAAATTTTTACTTTTTTTAGTACTGCCAATTCTGCTAACCTGAGAACATTAATTAAATGTGGCTGGTAATAAAAGGCTTTGTAGGGATTCTTTAAATTTCATATTTCCTATGGCAGTGATTTCCAAGTGAGAATGCATTAAAATCTCCTGAACAAAACATAGTTTTTGGACCCTAATCCTAGATTTAGGTTTCAGAAAATCTGGGGTTGATTAAAAAAAATTGTGTATTTCTAACAAGTGCACAACAGATGCAACTGGTCTAAGGGCCATGCTTTGAGAACCACAGTCCTATAGAATTCAGTCTCATTGTACTCTATAAGCACTTAGTCCAACAGGCAATCAATATCCTAAATAGAGTAGGTGATTAAAAAAAGTGCTCTTCCTGCCCACGTGGTTCTCAGCAATGGCTGCATGCTAAAATTATCCAGGGGGGAGGAGCGATTCTTAAATCTCTGGAACCCCAGGTCAATTAAAGTAGAATTTCTGGGGTTGGATCTCAGGCATAGTAGTTTCCAGAGGTCATTCCAAGGTATAGCTAACCCTGAGAACCATCATTTTACTTTAAGGAGTATCTTTCCCAAGGTCAGTCAAAATCAGTAAGTCTGAAAGCTGAGAAGACAAAATTTGTCTTATCAATTTATACTATATGATTTACCAATTTACAAAAAGGACACAAGCAGATTTTCCCATAAGTCTTTTTAAGTCACTAAGTTTATCTACTTCCCTGCCCAATCACACATATTAAAAAGAAAAGAGATTTAGATCAATTGTCCTTCACTTTATTCCTGTGTTTTCTTCCCCAGAAGATCTCATACATGTCCCTTTATTTCCATGTCCATACTCAATAACTTATTAATAATGACAGCCAATGTTATGCTGGCCATTTGGGGAAGAAAAGGGGGCTAGGTTCTACTCTGAAAACCCAATTTTAAACTGAAAAAACCAAGGCTGGATTAAAGATATTCCATAATTTTCTCAAGGTCTTATGACTAGCAAGTTGAAGAACAGACAATATTTTTGATTTCATACATTCATTCATTGAAAAACTATTAAATGAGTGATTGTATTTACTAGGCAGCCTATAGGCACTGCATATGATTTTAACTTCTACCCTGTAAGAAGTCAATAAATACTTGTTGAGTAATGCTCAACTATATGAAGGTGCAATATAGAGAAACCTCATGAGGATATAGCTCCATCTTTGTTAGCATCCAAACAAAAGGATTTGTGCATTGTGGCTCACCAATGACTTAGAGGTAACCATGTACCAGGATGCTACAATTTATTACTGGTAGCATTCTGTTGGAAATTAGAATATCATAGAATCACTGTAAAATCAAGAATCTCAATGGCCGTCTTTTTTCTCAGCCTTCCTCCTAATTTAGTATACCTATCATAAAACATCTTTGACAGATGATGGTCTAGTCCTGGCTTGAACACAGAATGAAGGGGCTCTCACTTCTTTGCTAGATAGCCTGTCACATTGCTAGAAGCTCTAAATGGTAAATTCTGCCCCAAATATGTTTACATGTACATCTTCCCTTTGGTTTAAGTCATAACATCATTTGTGGAACAAATATACTCTTTTTTCCACATGATAGTCTTTCAATTTTGGTTTCTTAAATGATAATTATTTAGGGGCCATTTGTCTCAATACTTTGCTGAGCATTAGAAAGTATAGCTTGTCTTCTGATGACTTTGTTATCTGGTTCAAATTTATATACAAAGTAAATATTGATAATCAGAACTCTTTGCAGTAATAGAACCAAATGAGGTATACCTAGTTAATATTCTGAGGATGTTCTACCTTCTAAAGTCCTTCTTTCCTAGGATTGTATTTTGTTACTTAATTATTAAATGACATTCTAAAAAGAATCACTTTAGAAACAAGGACTCATCTTTAAAGTATCACTAATGAATTGGGGTGCCTGGGTGGCTCAGTCGTTAAGCGTCTGCCTTCGGTTCAGGTCATGATCCCAGGGTCCTGGGATCGAGCCCCGCATCAGGCTCTCTGCTCAGCAGGCAGCCTGCTTCTCCCTCTCCACTTGCTTGTGTTCCCTCTCTCACTGTGTCTGTGTCAAATAAATAAAATCTTAAAAAAAATAAAGTATCACTAATGAAGATGGCACACTTAAGGGAACTCTGAGCGGGGAGCCAATCAAAAAGACTACCTCATTGTATTCCATGTGACTCATTCCCTGTGCAGTTGGGTAATATGACAGCTCTGCTGAGAGGATCAAAAAAGAAACTCATTGATAACATTCAAGATAGAAGTTATACCTTAAATCCTGGGAACTTTAATTTCAGCTCTTTTGCCAATATCCCACTTAATAGTTTTATAGTACACAAACAACTACTTAATGACTTAATTTTCTTCCAAAAGATTATTTCATTTTAGGGATTAACTTTCTCATCAATGGAAACAGGTCTGTTATTATCATTGTTATAATGTGGACTACTATTAAGCTATTAATTAACAAGTTACTGTATGTTTGTGATGACCTATATCACACAATGGGCCACTCTTGCAATAACTACCTCACGAAGGGAGATAACTATTCAGTTCATGTTTGTAAAGCACTTCTAAGAGTAAGTCTTCTATAACTGTTCCAGTCAATATTTACTAAACCCTCTTAATGCTGTTGTACTAATAAGCAATAACACATTTTATAATTATTCTTTAATATTCCTCTATTTGTCTGATCTTTCATCTAAGAAACTATATTAAAAAATATTTAAGTTCTTCCTGGAAGTCATAAAAATATGTATGATGTAAAGATGTGTGTGTATATGTATGTGTATATGTGTGTGTATATGTGTGTGTGTATGTATTGAGAAAGAGAGAATCTGTGGTGGCGGGTGGATGGGGGACTTGCCTTGGCCAGCAGGAAGAAGAGCTTGCAAATGGAAGCATTTCAGAGAAACCATAAACTCCATCCCGTCACGGGCAAAAAATGTATAGGTCAGCCCAAGAGCTGCTAAGTAACTTAGTTTTTCTAAGTAAGGAGCTATTTCAAATGATCTATGAATCTAGGAACCACAGTAGGGAATGCATACAAGGGTCCTGAAAACACCCTCATGTGTCAAGAATATAGACATCATCCAATGGCTTTGTCCCAGACTTGCTCAATCCAGGGAACTGGCTCCCTGCTAGGTTTCCAAACAAAGGAAGGGAATGAGCACCCAAGGCTATTCCCATTTGTCTCTCATCAAAGTACTGTAAAAAGTAATCCCTTTATATCTAAATTTGATTTTAAAATTAAAAAAATAAACCCAGGATTTTACAGATTTTTATCTTTCAGTGTAACATTTTAAAGTTATCTTAGTTAAATAAACTGGTTCTCAAAATGGCTGAGACAATAAAGGGAATTACTTGGCTCATACAGTTTAAAAGTCCAGAGACAGGACTGGATTCAGATGTGTCTTGTATTAGTTGTTCAATTGTCACAAAGACCCCAATTTCTCTCTCTCTTCCTCTTGGTCCATTGTATTTGGCTTCATCTTCAAGGTCTGCATTGTGGACCTATACAAACTCAGACACCCTCCACTACTATGATCACAAAATCATTGCCAAGGAAAGGGGGCTCCTCTTTACAATAGCAGCTGAATAGTGGTCTCATCCTAGAACTCATTGGCTAGATTTGCATTTTGTGCCCAACCCTGAATCCATCACTGTAGAGCCCAAACTTTTTCTGTGCACAGCACCCTGTGTGTCAATAGTTTTTTTATGCCCCAGACTAAAGAAAATACAAATTTAGTAATTAGGTCCAAACATCTTAATTAGTATGTTTTAACAGCATAGTAGCTATTCAAAAATATACTGTTCCTAAGTTAAAATTATTTTTATTTTTAAATAATCACAATTACTAATGGGATGCATGGGGCCCCACACAATTTCTCAAACCTTAGCATCAGATGGGACACCTCCACCCTTGTTTCCTGTTCCACTTCAATTTTTCACTCAGCATGGATTATTTTTTATGACAACCACTACTGAAGAACCAATTTCACAAACATAATGCCATGGAAAGCAAGGCTTTACAGTCCAATGTTGTTTGTAATGTCCAAGAGAAGATGACATGAATCACTTTGTTTCTCATTAAATTTTAGAATATCCCATGGCCCACAGTTTGAGAACTATGAATGTCATCAGAATGACAGAATATACTACTTAGGTTTAGCTGGTCATAACTCAGCCCCTGACCACAAGGGAGGTTGACTCCACATGACTGAGATTGGGGACAGGTGCTTCATGAAGGGGGAATAATTCAAGGTGCTGTTTGTTAAAACTATTCGGAGTGTTGCTGGACAGTAAGATGCTCATTATATCCAGTCTGTTCTCCTTATGACTGAAATGTAACCATTATTTGCTTCTTGTGTTTTATCTATTGAATGAAACTTCTGGATCCCCAAAGGAAGAAACTTTTCTGTAGTTGAAACAGTTACATTTAAAGTCTATACTTTCCCTACATTAAAGTCCTTACAATTCATATTACTAGATTCCCCTCTGTGAGTAGAGCAATGCTGATCTGATAATAGGTGGTATTCAAGAACTGATTTACTGGCTGACCGTGAGTGTGGTGAATTCTCATGAGTGAAAACAAGGAAGTAAACCAAGGAACATTTTCATTCTAAATAATGTTCCCTACATTTATTTTAGTTTTATTTTGCAGTGATTTTATAGTTCTTAAATGTTTTGTTCTTCTCCTAGCTGCTCCTTGATGTTTTAATTTTTTAAAAAATTAAAGCATATTAGGGAGAAAGAACATTTTTCTTAGGCTGAACAGAAAGAATATTCAAGATGATGAAAGCAGATATTGGAAAATTTTTAAAGCAATTCTTCCCCAAAAATATAATTAAAAGGCAAGAACCCTGCATTCCTAAAAAAGTAATTTCCCTGCAGGAAAGGGGGGGGGGGCACATTTCTAAGCTAATAAAAGAAAATTAACTTCTCTGTCCTTGGCAATGGTTTTGAAGCAGGAGGAGGCTAGATGGCATAATGCAGAGAATACAGACTTGGGAATCAGAAAACGCAATGGTGAATGATCTGTGGTCCCTGGGAGAACACAATGTCACTTTCTTGCTGACAATTGCTGAGTTTAACTCAGGGAGTGCAACTTTAGATACAGAATGGGAAATGAAAGCTGATTCTCCATCACGCCATCATTCCACTGAGAGATGGACTGGAGCAAATTATGAATCAACATAACCCTGCTCTCGCCTCTGAATTATTGAGTATAAAACTAAAACCTTGGAGAGGCTTAAACAATCTATCAGCTGCTAAGCTTTCGTTAGAAAATTAGCTCGTGATATGTAATGGTCTTTCTTATACATTTTAATTCCTTTAACAGTTTAAATAGAATTTGAGTAATAGCTTCTTAATGTTCACCACAGAAGGTAACTAAATCTTTAATGGACTCCTGCTGCAGCCTTCTTAATATTGTAATTTAATTGAGGTTATGTAAGATTATTTTTTCATATTTATACTTGCAGATTTGTTGAGATCCATGTTTTCCTCAAACTGTTTTGCATAAACACAACTAATATTTGTATGTGACTGAAATGGGGATCTTTACAATAGATGGAGCCTCATTCTCTTCTGCATTGTTGAATCCTTAGATTTGAAGATACTAGATTTTAACAGAAAAAGTAATAGTTGGCTAAATGCTTAATTTTTATTCACACATGTACAGAACCAAGAACCTATCTTGTCTTTCCCTGGTCTTGCCACTGTGAACCCACCGGGTGACTTCCTGGGATACAGTGCACTTCTCTCTGTAATAAAATTCCAGTTACAGAAACTTCATCATACAAAAACAATTAAAAAATGTTTTTTTCTCCTTTAGTGGAGAATTAAAATTTTCTTAGGGACCAAAATGTAAAGCTGTAGTTACAATGATTTTGCCTACCATCCACAGTGGGAGGAAAGAAGTGAAGTTCACGTAAGGGACAGTTTGCATAGACTGCAGAGAAGGCTCATTCAGGGTTGCCTGGAGAATCATACCTCCCAGGAGCCCGGAATCTATTCCTCCTAAGTTTGAACTGATCACTCACATGAAGCCTGTGGTTTCATAGTATACTACCATACTTGGGATTGAAGCAGGTAGAAAAATTCAGAAGCAGCATATTCAACATGTCACTGTGACTGGCACCGTGAAGAGCCATGGCCTCCAGTAGATCGCTCCTGAATATGGCCGCCTCCTCTCTCCATTCTCCCTATAGCACTAGCTGCCACCTCTGTTCTGCAGTCCCTTCCACTCAGTCTTCTCTTTCTCCCCATGTTTTGTATTCTCTCTGTACCCTTAGTATGGTATTCTTGTTCTTTCAGGCAAATGACAATGGGTATGGTCTCACTTTGATTCACATTTTGGTTCTACCCCTTGGGCATATTACTTTACTCTTTCCAAGTCCCAGTTGGAAGCTTTGTCTTCTCTTCTTTAAAAAAAAAGGGGGGGGTGGGTAGGGGAAGTTCTTGGCTAGTTCAGTCTGTAGCGCAGAGGGCACTACTCTTTTTTTTTTTTTTAAAGATTTTGTATTTATTTATTTGAGAGAGAGAGAATGAGAGAGAGCAAGCACATGAGAGGGGGGAGGGTCAGAGGGAGAAGCAGACTCCCTGCCGAGCAGGGAGCCCGATGCGGGACTCGATCCAGGGACTCCAGGATCATGACCTGAGCCGAAGGCAGTCGCTTAACCAACTGAGCCACCCAGGCGCCCCAGAGGGCACTACTCTTAACCTCAGGGTCAGGAGTTCAAGCCACATGGCGGACATGGAGCCTACTTGAAATAGAAAGAGAAAGAGAGAGAGATAAAGAGAAAGAAAAAGCAAGCAAGCAAGCTACCTACTTCATAGCATTGTTGTGAGGCTTGAATGAGAGAGTATATAGAATACAGCACTTCACATACTACAATGTACTAGGAAGGGTCCCGTTGTTACTGATGCTTTTATTTCTGAATGAATAACAAACTTTTCAAGATGTAGAAACACAGAGATGATTGGCGGTATGCAGGCAAAACCTTTAGTTGATGCCAATTCTGTACTCTTTATTCAATATGTTGATTTCATGCAGCCACTATTGTTTAAAACCTATTTTAGATTTGTAAAAAGTACATTTAGAAACCAGGATGATTTTTATTACCATTACAGATAGCTTCAGGAAAAATAGAAAAAAAGATGGAATAGACCCTTTTACTAATACAACCCCTCTTAGTTTCCTTTATCCAGCTCCACCCAAACATTCTTTTTTTCCAGTCTTGTCTCAGGGGTAGAGAGTGATCTAATTAACTTAGAGTTCTAGAGACACAATGCATTGCCTAACTCTGCTATGTGCATTTGAGAAGAGCACAAAAGGGGAAAGGTTGCTTTATACCAAGGATTTAACCTTAGGCGATGTCATTCTTAGTGTGGACCTTAGGAAGGAGATGGTTTAGCAATGGGTTGTCATAAACTAGGATCCCTCCTAAGGCATCAGCCTAATGGCTAAATGTCAATTCACTGACACACAAAAAAACTCAGTCACTGACTTATATTAGAGTCAAAAAGTTTGGAGCTGGAAAGGTCTTCACAGACCATTTACTAGTTCAATATTCTGACTTTTTAGTATAAAAATTAGGTCTCAGAGAAGTGAGGTGATGGATACATCTCTCATTAGGATAGCCAAGATTATATAACTCAGACCTTCTGGCTCGCAGTTCAGCTTATTTTCATCACATATTCAAATACTCATAATGCATTTTGAAATCAAACATTAATTGAATTGTCTATGAATTTTTTTAAGGAAATATACTGACTTGTTCAGAAAGATTGTTCATATGAGTTATTACTTCTAAGGGAGTAGAGAAAAAGGGAGTATCTAGGATGATGCAGAAAAGGAATGAAGTATTAAATTAACTTTGTTTTCAATTTCATGCCTCTTTGCTCTCCTTGGTACCCACCACTTGTGAGAAAAGTAATCACAAGGGGTGGAAGAAGTAAAAACATTGAATAACATTATTACTGAATATTGTAAAGTTAATAAATAACACTAGAAAATACATTTCTAAGTAATTTTGAGAAAGTCATTCTTCATGTTCATTTATTTAGAATTCCATATTTATTTTAGTATTTTTTTCTAATAAGTAACAGATAATGGTCTGGAAAGCAAATTGTTAAGTGATAGCATTTATACTCTTATGGTTTTATGGGTACATTCAGCTTTTTTGTTCTTACACAAATTAATACTTTGTGCAAATTAACTGCTATCACATGCATGAAAATATTTGAAGGTCAATTCTTACGAAATTCAGAGATCTAGATTTTTATGATTCCTGCCAGCCCTGGCAAGTGCAATGGAAAATCTAAGCCCTTTGAGATATACCCCTCAAAATTTTAAAATTTACTTTCACTAGATGGACTACTTTCTGTACTGAAAAATGGCATGGATCATTAGCCGTGGAGGAAATTTCTCCCAGTTTTCAAAATCTTTTTCTTTTACAGATTATCTTAAGAGCTCCATATTTCCAGGGCACCCAAGGAGTAAAGAATAACTCTGCCTTTCTTTCACCTCCCACGACCCATGGGAGGTATCATTTTTAGAGTTTCACTTTCTGTGACAGAGAAAGGCATTCTTAAAGCAAAACAAGAAAACTACCAAATTATTAAAGGATCAAGGCAGCTCAGATATAGGTAGAAAATATATACTGAGGGTTGCTGGAGTGGAGGGGGGTGGGAGGGATGGGGTGGCTGGGTGATGGACACTGGGGAGGGTATGTGCTATGGTGAGTGCTATGAATTGTGTAAGACTGATGAATCACAGACCTGTACCCCTGAAACAAATAATACATTAGATGTTAATTTAAAAAATATACGATTAGGACATACATACACACAAAGTTAATGTGATCATGTTTCTCCAGAAATTTTCAACATTATGCTCATTATGGCCCATTAAGTCAAGAGTCCGATGGTCCATTAGCTCAAGGGTGAAGATTGTATCTTATTTATGTCCAGTAACTGATTACTTAGGTAGTGGGTAAGGAAGGTGTATTGGCTGAATGAACGAAAGCAAGGTTGAATGAGTAAAACTGACTCTAGTTATGAACACCACCTGTTGTGTATGTATAGGCAATGGGTAGAGAGAGCTGAATATCCAAAGAGACATATTTGGAGACAGGAAAGAGTTGGGAGGGAGAAGACCAAACTTGAATTATTCATAATTTTGCTCAGATCTATTCCTGTCTATGTCCATCAGCCTGTGTGGAACAAAAGAGGGCTTATTCCTAATTCAGATTATGGCACGACCACTCTTGAACAGAGAACAGTTGATTTACTATATTCAGTCATGCTTTATAGTAAGTAGTGAGGCAGTTTATTGGACTTACCATGCAGCAAGGCAAATTTAAAACAACCAGTCAGCCAAGACCCTCCATATACTATTGTCCAAGTTCACTTTGAGTTTCCATTCTGCTTTCCTCTACTCAGTTTATGCTCTGAATCACATCATCTGAATGTTTTATAATGGAAGCATGTATCTTAAACTTCTAATTATATTCTGGGCATAGGAATGGATCATTCCAGAGCTCATTGTTCATTTAATTTTTCCCCCACATGATTGTAAGGATCTTATTTTCTCCTTGCTACAGAAAATAAGCATTTCAGGCTTTTTTCCAAATTAGCCTCTGGTTGCCATTTACACCTCCCCATTTCAGATGAATGAGATCATGTTGGGCCCTTGCCTTCCATTTGATTAGTTTTTAACTATTTATTTTCTGCTATTCAAGTTTATTGCTGAGCAGTAAAAGGCAAGCTTAATGGGCCAGTATTCAAGGATGGGAAATCATCCAGCTACTGAGGCATTGAAGATATCAAATTAGAGGCAATGCTGATCTATTCTCTCCACACTTGACATCTGTCTGCAAATGCTTGTCAGCCAGAATGTAGGCTGGATCTCAGACTGTGGTGTGCTATTTATTATAAGGCTGAGAATTTTCCATTCTTCCATTTCTATTTAAAAATGAAATAGATTTTTCTTTCTTTCTTGTAGCAGTGTTTGTTAAATTCAGTGATGACCAATTACTTATAACTGGGACTCTGGCTACATACTTTAAGTACTTTGACCTGTAATGAGTCATCAGTCTGGTTAAACAGCCAGTTAATTCACACTGATGCTTTATACTGCATGTACTAGTATTGGCTGGTGGAACTGACTAGGTAATTCAGTCAAAGGGGATGAGTTTTTCATGTCAGCATGAAAAAAGGCTAAAAGTTGGTATCAAGATCACAAAGTCTAGTCACCAGCACTGTTAGCTAGCTTGACTTGGGTAATAAGTGAAACTCTAAGCTTTGATTTTTGCTTCTGGTAAATGAGGTACTTGGGTGAGTGGAGGATCACAGTCTACTGCCGAGCATAAAGCTCTACTTGGATAATTAATTCTGGTCTGGGACACCTCTTGCAGTCTATGGATATGCTGCTTGTAATTCTAGTAAATTATGGGGAACTAAGAACATTTTTAGATTTTTAATATGCCTTCTCCAAACTTAATTTTTTATAGTGGGTAGGAGGGTTGATCTCCAAGGGGGTCATTGTAGGACCAACATGTGTTTTACAGATAGGGACTTTACTGACAGCACCTGCCTATAGCTTTCCTTTTCCAAATAAGCATCTTACTCCAATAAAAATCCCATGTTTATTGAACATTCCTTGTGTGCCAGAAACTATTCTAGGTGCTAATGTCACTGTGATAAATAGTCGAAAGTCCTTCATAAGCTCACAATAATTGCATATGTGGGTGTGGATATGTATGTATATGAGTAGTGATTTTCTCCACACAAAAAAGAAGTAGGGCACCTGGGTGGCTCAGTTGGTTAAGCAACTGCCTTCGGCTCAGGTCATGATCCTGGAGTCCCGGGATGGAGTCCCACATCGGGCTCCCTGCTCAGCAGGGAGTCTGCTTCTCCCTCTGACCCTCCTCCCTCTCATGCTCTTTGTCTCTCATTCTCTCTCTCGCAAATAAATAAAATCTTAAAAAAAAAAAAAGTAGATGGGGAAAAAACCAAAAACAAAACCTTAAGAGGTTATATTTATATTACTATGTGAGGAAATTTTCTTCCAGGAAAATTTTTACTCTGGAATTGTATATACAGGAGGGTTCTAAGTTTGTTTTGCCTAGAACATTTTCAAACCAAATAAAGATAGCATCCAGGAGGATTTGGATAAACTATTCGGAAACAGTAATAATAGCAGGGAATCTGATGGTGAAATAATTTCTTCCTTGATAAAATCCCTCTATGATATTTAAACAAATTCACACATGACATACAAATATGAAATTATCATATATGAAACTATAACAGAAATTATATATTTATATTAACAATCATTTAAGAATTAAAAAAATATTCTCACCACAAAACACACACCACTACTTAAGTCTACAAGTTACAAAATAAGAGCACTTTAGAATTGCAACTAAAGAAAGAAGTGATATATATGTGTGTTTCTAAAAATGCATTTCAGAACCCTGTGTAGACCTAGTGTGTTAGCATATGTAAAATCCTGAGTGCTACACAAAATACTACTAAGCTAAGTTAGTTTTGTTCCTGACGATAAAGCCAGTAACACAGGAAGCTGGTGACCTAATATTGCTTAATGGACTACTGCACAGTGCACGATGTCATTGTAATTGCTCTGTAGTTAATTTGAGGTACTCTCTGTATTTGTTCCATCTATGACTATGTTAATTTCTTTGCCAAACATTATCATACTTCATGTGTAAATCCTCTATCGAAGAAATTGGACATTAGAGCCTCAGCAGGAGACAGATTCCAAATAACACTTTTGCAAATTGGTTACTATAGGTGAACGCTTGAGGTTTCTCAGATTTCCTTTTGCTTTGTCCAACATTTGTGAGGAAGAGCAAATCTTTTCTCTCAGTGCGAAGCCCCAATGCTATTTTCAGAAATAGTTGAAATATGAATATGTAAATAATCCTTTGAAGTAGCATTTTATGATTCTGGGCATATAAAAAGAGCAAAGTTTTATTCATATGTTGGGGGATCCCAAATGTTTGGGATGTTTGACTCCCCAGTGGATCCTCTGTTCAGATGACTCTTCAGTAAAACTATTACTTCTAAAAAAGAGGACTTCAAGGTCATGAGTCCAAGTGTCCTCATTTTCTGATCAGAATCCCAGTAGGGTTAAATGGTATCCCTAAAAGGATGTGGCTCATTAGTAACAGATCAGTGTCTTTTCTACCATACTGTATACTATATAAGCTTAAGGGTCATTCAGCCTTAAAAAAAATCTTTAAAAGTTTCCAAGACAATAAAATTATATGTAATCATACAAATAAATGTAAATTATAAGTGTCACAACATTAAGAGTTCTAATGTCCTGAGACTTAATAGTTTAGAAATATGTTCTTAAAACTCCTGCCAGTTTAAAGACGGAGCGTAGCAGTGAATCTCAAAGGCTTTTCTAAGAAGACAAGGGTAACCCAGGATCTAAAGCAGTCCCTCCTGGGAGCTGACAGCTCTTGAACTTTATATATCTTCTGAGGCTGACTTTCCCCATGGACTGTCAGTTGAATTTTCGAAGCACAAAGGGTACAGACTCTCAAAGGAAATCAACCTCTCACACTTCCCTAATGTTAACAGTTATGATTATAACTATGAGAACCCAAAGGCAATTCTAGTCATCTGAGAAAAGTTCCCTTTGGAGATCTCCGTATACAACCCTGAAATAAACTAAAGGAACTTAAAGTCTAACTTTTGTCATGTTGATAAGTTTCTATCATGTATTTTCTTCATCAAGGTTATTGATGTTACGTTGATCTCTTAAGTTGTGTCATTCCAGACATGCTGGATGCCTACTTCTCAATATTCATTCTCCAATCCCACCCCCAATTATTAGAGATGTTCATTCGATCTGCAGAGAGAGTCCTGTCAGTGCATATTTATGTTACCTGGAATACTAATCCAGTAATCTCTCTTGCCCATAGATCACAGATTTGTCAGATGAGCAAAATGTCATCTAACAGGCTATAGTTCACGCTTTACTCAGTTGCCAGAAGCTTGAACTACAGAGTCCCATTGAAACTGTTCCCACCAAGGTTATCAAAGTGAATGGCTTGGTAGCCATTAGATCATTCCATTGGACTGACTCTCAAGTCAGGTGTCATATTGAATTGCTTCTTTTACTACTTCATCTTCAATCATGTTAACAATTGGTTAAAAGAGGTGTGGCTAGAAGCAAGCTAAAAAAGCATCGAAATGGAAGCAGAAAGCAAAACTTTAGGTGCTCCTCTTATGACTAACATTCATTTCAGAGGTGACAAATTGGACTCAATTATACCTCTAATAAAACACCAATCACTAACAGAAACAAGATGGGAAGAGCACTTTATTGCCAATTAGAGAACAGTCAACTGGAACCCACAATAGGGAGAGATATAGGAAACATCACAAGTACATTTTCATGAATGTTTACTATTACAGGAGAAGGCTAGTGGGATAGCGGTAATATCCCAGTAGTCTTCATATTGTAAGAGTTCCTATAGAGATATTAAAGACCAACAATCAAAGTCACTTAAAATAAATGTAAGACTTTTTGGAAAGATTCAAAACTTATTTGCATATACAATTTCTGGGATTCTTGCTTCACAGCTTTATACTTCCAATGCTCCAATATTTTACAAACTTCATCAATCAGTAAGGGACCAGACATGGAAGTGAACTTATTACATTAGTTCTCTCACATGACAATTAAAGCATCTAAGTCTAAAATTAACACTGCCTCCTACTTAGGAAGTGTTTTATTAGCAACAAGAATGTGTGATTAAATTAATTTAGTGTGTTTTTTCTCTTCCTTCAAAATGAATTCAAGTTATTCTTTAAATGAAACTGGGAAAGAAAGGCAAAGTGGTCTTTGATTTACTGCTGCCTATGGTTTTTCCACGATAGGCTGCTGAGTGAAGCATACATTTTGAAAGTATAGATTTTGAAATATATTTCTATTTCTGTCAGTTACAGTATTTGCTTCCCATCTAAAAATCATGAAAACTCCATCAGACAACAGAGGAATGAATATTTTAAACAGATTTTAGTAATTGCATTGTGAACAGAATAATATAATGAGCTTAATAACAAATAGTGGTGTATAAATAGATTCTAATACAAAAATGATGGCATGCTAGATACTAAAATAGGAAAAGATAGACCATTAATAAATTGAGCTGTCTGGATTTTATGAACCTATATCCTAGCTATTTTGCCTCTATAATGAACAGAGAGATTCCAATGCCAGCCTCTCACAGTCTTTCATGGTCAAGTAGGTCTGCAGCAACATTTGGGAAATTATGTACATTGTTGTGAATTTTAGAAAAGGGAAGGTAACTGGGCACTTAAGTTTTATTGCCCTTTCTTGATTTAATGAAACCTATGTAGCCTGTGAGTGGATTGGCAGATTATTTTGTACCACATAATGAATGCTAACATAATTTCTGGTGCAGAGCATTAATACAACAAATGAAATGAACCAATACAGAGAGTAATAGGAGGGGAATGTGTAAATTAAACTACCAATAATCACAGTAGTAAGATTGACTGTTCTCTAATTATGAGATAATGTGAGGGATGCCTAGCTGCCCCCAAATTTCTTTGGATTAGATACAATTTATCTAGAAAAGCACACAAGAGAGGTCTAATATTCTCTCTTTGCAAGACCTCAGTGACACATTCACAACCAAAGAATTAGAGTTGAAGTCTTACGTCATTTAGGGTTGTTTCTAGAAAGGAAAGGTAGAAGTTGACAGGGCTTGTGTGCTATAAAATTATGATTTAAAATGATTTCGTTACTAAAATTTGTCTACATCTGTTTAAGAATAATGTTTTGCTCCATTTCGTTCATTTTTTTTAAAGATTTTACCCATTTATTTGAGAGAGAGATAATGAGAGACAGAGAGCACGAGAGGGAAGAGGGTCAGAGGGAGAAGAAGACCCCCTGCTGAGCAGGGAGCCCGACATGGGACTCGATCCCAGGACTCCAGGATCATGACCTGAGCCGAAGGCAGTCGCTTAACCAACTGAGCCACCCAGGCGCCCCCATTTTGTTCATTTAAAATGTGATTTGGGAGAAAAATAGATGTAATGCTACTGAGACTAATCATACCTAATCAGATATAAGGCTAAATAAAAGCACCAAGAACCTAAAAGATTTGTTAGAGGAGTTACTATGTAGATAAAATATATACAATATAAATGATAAATATTGCACAAATATGAAGATAGAAAACAGGGGTTTTCCTTAAAGAAAAATATAACTTCTAGATGGAAAAAAAATCTTAACTAGAATTTTATACCAGATGATGTGCATATTTGATTCCATGATACCCTCTCCTTGAGTTTGACAAGCAGTATGAAATAGGAAGTTTCAGAATTTACTTTAGTTGATGATGTAAAAACCTGGTCAAGTAGAGCTTCCAGAAATCCAGGGAAACAGATGGCCAAGTTCAGAAAGCTTCAGAGGTGGCTGACACATAATGTCATGGAAAGGTGGGAGTACTGGCGACATGCTACAGGGACTCAAACAGGGAGCATGCAATTCAGTGTAGAGAAATTTAATACTCTATCCTTATTGGAGAGTGCCAAGTTGCATATTAAATAAGATACAGAATCATGTATTCAAATTTCAAGCCATCCTTCAGTGCATCTAAACCTCACTCTCCCCATCTATTTGTTCTTAACTCAAGAATGCCCACTTATTGGGGTATTGGTCTCCAATGGGTCCACTGTACCCTAATCAAGGAGTATTCTTTCTGCTTTTGCCCTCAGAAGGTTATTTATGGACATGCATATGCAAGAAATCCCTAGTACCTAGAAGTATAAACTGTAGACACGGGGAGGAGGTAAAAGGGTACAACTGAGTCAAGCAAAGGGAAGAAACTATAGTTTTAGAAATCAAACTTGAATTTTAGAAATCAAATTTGATAATGGGAGAATGTTCTAGAGGCCAGATATTAAAAAAAAAAAGTGCAAAGTAAAGAAAAGCATAGGTTTGGAGTCAGGTTGACCTTTATCACAATCAAGGATGCCAATATTACCTGTAAAACTTGGGAAAGATATTGAATTATCTCTAAGCTTTAGGTTCCTCATCTGAAAAACTAATTTATTACAGATTTGGTAAGTATTAACAGTATGTTGTGTTTATATTATTTATATGTTTATTCATATTTACCCATAGCAATGCTTGGCATTCAATGTGTGCACAATCAGTAGTAACAGCTTCTATTAGTATTTCTGCTATTAAGTTTGCTCCAAGTTAATCAGTAAGTTGTGCCTCTAAAGTTTTTACTTTTTTTTTTCTTCCTCTCTCCTTGGGAGTTAAGACAGTTCAGGTGAGCTAACAAAGATATGCTATATGGTACTGGTCATAACAACCAATGCAAGGCTATTTGGAGCTTTACCTTTAATATGAAAAACTGTTCAGAAGGAACAGCAGAGATTCAAATATGCTCAAAGTTCAGAACACCCAACTCATTCTGTACCCTTGTGATAACTGATTCATAATTGTGTGTCACAGAACAACTATCCTGAGAAACTACCATCATCAACACATCTTACAAATAACAATGCATAATTCTGTAGATTCCTGGGTGTTTTTTTTAATAGATGCTTCATTGTTTAACATAGTGATTTTTTTTTTAACATCTTAGTTCCAGACCTGCTACCAACCTTGATGTAAAGGAATTGGCAGCTTTAGGATCTTATTTACTAAGATACTATCATATTGAACAATAGAAACAGGATCCTTCTTGATGTCTATAGTCTTTGACATAAGAAAAGTTTTTCTTTCCAAGCAGGATTTAATCATACAGAATGAGAGAAAACAAATCATCATCTGCTCTGGGCCCTATAACCCAGGGACTGTTAAATAAATATATCAGAATGATAAAGAACTTCCAAAGATACCATCAGGAGCCAGCCAAATCACTGAAAAAATCCAATTTCTTTTCTTGTCAGTTAACATAGAGGAAATGGATAGTTAGAAAGCAAAAGACTAAGAATGAGATCCTTTTTAATAAATTAAAAAGGATCTATAACTTAATCATTTTAGCATCCTCTCTATACCAGTGTACACATGAATGTCTACCACTGCACCGATAATTGGTGTTAAATGTGTATTAACTTTGTTGTTGCAATGTGTTCTGAGACATAACCAATAGAAAACTGGTAGAACTGTAAGAAGTAGATGAATCCACTAACCTAGTTGGAGATTTTAACACCCTAACAGAAATGGATAGATCCAACAAGCAGAAAATTGGTAAGTTCATAATAGAATTCAACAGCACTATCATCAGCTGGATATAATTGGCATCTATAAGCAACAGCAGAATATGCATTCGTCTCAAGCTTACATGGAACATTCACCAAGATGGACCACATCCTGAGCCATAAAGCACACCTTAAGTTTAAAAAAATAGAAATTATACAATGTCTGTTCTCAGACCACAGTGGAATTAGAAATCAATTACCAAAATCCCCAAATACTTGGAGATTAAACACACTTCTAAATAACATATGGGTCAAAGAGGAAAGTCTCAAGAGAATTTTAAAAATACATATACTTTTAACTAAGTGAGAATGAAATCACAATCTATCAAAATTTATGGGATGCAGCAAAAGTAGGACTTAGAGGGAAATTTATAGTATTGAATGCATTTATTAGAAAAGAAGATCTAAAATCATCTGATCCTTTACCTTATGAAACTAGAAAAAGCAAATTAAATCCAAGTAAGCAGAAGAAAAAGAAAACTTAGGGTAGAATCAATGAAATTGAAAACAGGAAATCAAGAGATCAATAAAACAAAAAGCTTGCTCTTTGAAAAGATTGATAATCAATTGGAGCCAGAATAAGAAAAAAAAGAACACACATCACTAATAGCAAAAATAGAAGAGATCATTACAGATCCCATGAACATTAAAAGAAACATAAAAGAATCTTATGAACTCTGTTCCCATAAACTTTAACCTAGATAAAAATCAAGCAATTTCTTGGAAAACACAATTTGCCTAAACTCACACAAGTAATCAGACAACCTGAATAGATCTATATTTATTAAAGAAATAATATTTCAATAAGTGATAGCTAGAAAGCACCAGGCCCAGATGGATTCACTGCAGAATTTTACCAAATTATATCATCCTCTATGATCTCTTCCAGAAGTTAGAAGCAGAGGAAATCCTTCCTGGATCATTCTATCACAGCAGCATTACCTGAATACCAAAACCAAAGACATTTCAAGAAAACTCCAGACCACTATCTCCCATAAGCAAAGATGCAAAAATCCTCAGCAAAATATTAGCAAATCAAATCCAACAATGTATAAAGAATTATACACCAAGTGGTATTTAACCCAGGGTTCAAGACTGGTTCAGTATTCAAAAACCAATTAATGTAATCGATTACTTCAAAAGGCTGAAAAAGGAAAATATGTGCTCATATCAATACAGAAGAAACATTCGATGAAATTCAACACCCATTAATGAAAGAAGCTCTCAGCACACTAGAAAGAGAGGAACCTCCTCAGTTTGAATTTTTTAAAAATCTACAAAAAAAAAAAAAAAATTCTACAACTAACATCACACATAATGGTAAGAAACCTGAAGCTTTCCTGCTAAGATCAGGAACAAGGCAAGGATGTCTCCTCTCACCATTTATTCTCAACATTGTAGTAGTCCTACCTAATATGAAAAAAAATGTGTGTGTGTGTGTGTATGTGTGTATGTGTGTATGTGGTGGTGGTGGTGGGGGGGATAAAACATATACAGATTGGGAAGAAATAAGACTTTTCACAGGTCACATGACCCCATCTATGTAGAAAATCTAAATAAAAAAGCAAAAACAAATTCCTAGAGGTAAAGCCACAATAGCAAAACTGCACAATATAAGGTTAAAAAAGAGAGGAGGCAAAGCATTAAGACACTCTTATATATGGAGAACCGAGGGTTGCTGGAGGGGAGGTGTGAGTGGAGTGGGCTAAATGGGTGATGGGTATTAAGGTAGGAACTTGTTGCGATAAGCACTGGGTGTTACATGTAAGTGATGAATCACTAAATTCTACTCCTGAAACCAATATTACACTATATGTTAACTACCTAGAATGTAAATAAAAAATTGATACCAAAAACCCAATACAAGGGTAATGTACAAAAATCACTTGCTTTCCTAGATACTAGCAATGAACAACTGGAATTTGAAATTATCAGTGATGATTTTGTAACATATAGAGATATGTAATCCCTACCTTGTGCACCTGAAATATTGTATGTCAATTATAATTTAAAAAATACCATTTACATTAGCACCCCCAAAATGAAATACTTAAAATATGTACAAGATTCACATGATAGAAACTATAGAACTCTAATGAGAGATATCAAAGAGCTAAATAAATGGAGATACACCATGCTCATGGTTAGACAGACTCAATATTGTCAAGATAACAGTTTCTCCAAACTTGATCTATATTTCAATACAATCCCAATCAAAATCCCAGCAAATTACTTTATGGATATTGACAAGCAGATTCTAAAGTTTATATGGAGAGGCAAAAGACCCAGAATAGCCAACACAATATTGAAAGACAAGAACAAAATCAGAGGACTAACACTACTTGACTTCAAGGTTTCCTATAAAGTCGTAGTAATTAAGGCAATGCAGTACAGGTGAAAGAATAGGCAAACAGATCAATAGAACAGAATAGAGAGCCCAAAAATAGATCCCCATAAATGCAGTCAACTGATATTTGCCAAAGTAACAAAGACAATACAACAGAGCAAAAAATCTTCAACAAATGTTACTGCAACAACTATATATTCACATGCAAAAAAAAAAAAAATCTACATGCAGACTTTTTGACCTCCACAAAATTTAACTCAAAATTGATGATTAAAAAATGATGATAGATTTAAATGTAAAAGGCAAAACTCTAAAACACCTAGAAGATAACATACCCAAGATGACCTTGGGTATGGCAATGATGTTTTTTAGAAGAAAATGCTTTTTAGATAGAATTTTTCTCATAATCCATGAAAAATTTGTTGGTAAGCTGGAGTTCACTAAAATTAAAGATGTCTGCTCTGTGAAAAGCAATGTCAAGAGAATGAAAAGCTACAGACTGAAAAAAAAATTGCAAAAAACATCTGATGAAAGCTGTTACCCCAAATATGCAAAGAAACTTTAAAACTTGACAAGAAAATAAACAACCCAATTAAAAAATGGACCAAAGATCTTATCAGACACTTCACAAAGAGGATATACAAAGGCATATAAGCATATGAAAAGATGCTCAACATCATGTGTCACTAGAAAAATGCAAATTAAAACAATGAGATAAATGAGATGTCACTGTACACATATCACAATGGGTAAACTCCACAACAGTGACCTCACCAAATGCTGGTGAGAATGTGGAGCAATAGAAATTCTCATTCATTGCTGGTGGGGCTGCAAAATGGTAGAGTCACTGTAGAAGACAATTTGTCAATTTCCTAAAAATTCAATATTATCCTTATTATATCAAATGCCAATCATGCTCCTTGATATTTACCCAAAAGAGTTGAAAATATATGTTCACACAAAAGCCTGCACATGGATATTTATAGCAGCTTTACTAATAATTTTCAACATTTGGAAGAAACCAAAATGCTTTTCAGTAGGTGAATGGATAAACTGTGGTATATCCAGACAATGGAATATTATTCAGCACCAAAAAGAAATGTATTATCAAGCCATGAAAAGACTTGGAGGAACCTTAAATGCATATTACAAAGTGAATGAAGTGAATGAAGACAATCTGAAAAAGCTACATAATGTATGACCCCATTGTATGACACTCTGGGAAAGGCAAAACTATGGAGACAGTAAAAGGTTAAGTTGTTGTCTGATATTGTGGGGCCTAGGGACAGGTAAGTAGATAAAGTACAGAGGAATTTTAGGGCAGTGAAGCTATTTTGTATGATACCACGATGGTGAATACATGTCATTATACATTTGTCAAATCCACAGAATGTATACCAAGAATGAACCCTAATGTACACAATGGACTTTGAGAGAAAATAATGTTTCAACTTAGATCCATCCATTTTGACAAATATACCACCAAGATGTGGACTGTGATAGTAGGGAAGATTGTACATGTCTGAAACAGAGGACATATAGAAGCTCTTTGTACTTTCCACTCAATTTTTTTTAAAAGATTATTTACTTGAGAGAGAGAGAGAGAGAGAAACAGCATGAGAGGGGAGAGGGTCAGAGGGAGAAGCAGGCTCCCTGCTGAGCCAGGAGGCAGTCGCTTAACCAACTGAGCCACCCAGGCACCCTCCACTCAATTTTGCTATAAACCTAAAACTGCTCTAAAAAAATAAAGTCTGTTAATTTAAAAAGACGTAAAAATTAAAATGCATTTTAATATAATGGGCAGTAAATCAATCAATTGTATCTGTTATATATGTTCCAAAAATAAATGTTATATACCTTTTATAAAACATCTATGTATCCAGCTCCCCTTAGGTATACTGATACATGAAGAGATTCTACTGACTCAACATTAATCAATATATTTGCCAAGGTATAGTTAGAGTATGTAATTAATTCAAATAACTTCTCTTTAACTAGGTTTCCTTGCCTTCACCACATGAAATTTTCAATTTCACTTCACCTTAGATAGATTATATTATTTCTGTCATTATAACTGTATGTGGCTAGTTGCATTGCTTTCTTGCAAGGAAATAAAGTAGACTAACCATTGACCATACAACACGATGGATATCTAATTTCTTAATATCCCTGCCATGGTGGGAGACTTATGATCTTGAACATGTTAATTCAAAAGGGTTGTTACTAGAAGAAAGGTGTTTTTACAACGTTCCAACTGGTTAAGTCAGTTCTCTGCTTTAGAATGGGATGATGAATGGCAAATATGCCTTAAAGCTAAGGAGAAAAGTCATTTTGTGATGGACACATTATTGACAAGCTTCCTTTTAAAAATGCATACTGCTATCAAACATTTATACATATAATTACAGAAGATAAACATACACACTGTATCTCATGTAACATAAGCAGGCATGTGTGTTGACAACAAAGGGACAGAGAAATGCAGAAAGAACACTAGGTTGTATTGATATTTATACCCTTTTACTTTGAATACTCTCAAGTAGGGATCAGAATCACCACTTGTTTAACCGGATTTGCCCTTGTGTTATGAATTTCTTTTGTTTTCTTCTAAGGACATACATCTATAGAGATGAAACCTCCTCTCATTTCCTCCAAATGATCAGATCCTTTTGAGTTATTTATCATTAAATATATTTACATGTTTAGGCATTATGGTATTAGATATTAAGCATTATGCTATCTTGCAAGAAGCTGGGTGATTTGGGCACCATTTCTGCCTACCACTGAGATGACCTTAAGAAAATCATTTGACTTGAGTGGTTGTAACTTATAAAATGCAAGTTTTATGGTAGTTTATCATTATATTGCCTTCCAGTTCTAAGTGTCTATTTCTTTATGAAGAAAACACAGTTATTCTTTATTTTTACTATTCATTATCATCCTATTTTAAGCAAGTCTAAGCAGAAACTTTCAGAGCTCCCCATAGCAAAAAAAAGCATAGAAAAATGTACTTAACATTGAGAACTGTTCTTTTTAATACTATTTCCTAGACAGCGTGAGGGCCATTTTGCAAAACAAACTTAGTTTTTGTAATTCTTTAAACATGAAGAAAGGGTAAGAGGGGAAAAAGGACTGAAAAATCAATAAAAAGGTCCAGAATATTTGCCATCATCTTAGGCATTTGCTATGTAATGGCCAAGGTCATTAATACGCCTGATGTGAGACTCAGTTTGTTCCCTTAGCTATGTTGCCAAGTCTGAAAAGACAAACATCAAATTAAAAAATAATAAAAATAAGTCATCTCACCTCTGCCTTCTTAAGGTTCCATAAACACAGAGCTATGTTAAGGAATAGGACAGCTGCCTGGGGTATAATTGTAGGAGGGAATCTAAAATATCATTGGAAATAGACACAATGAAGAAATTTATATCTACCAGAAGTTATTTTCAGCTTGTAGTTGGAAGATCTTGATAACCCTTTTTGGGTGAAGGGGAAGTTTGAGCCCTTTGACAGACATACTTAACTCAAAATAGATTATTCAATGGCTTAAAAATGGAAAGATCTAGGTAACAGCAAAGCTTGTATTTGGCAACCTCCAGAGTACAGGAACAGGGCAAAGTGATAAAGCCAAGATGGGCACTGGCACCATCAGCTTTTCTTCCTTGCCCTTCCCTAATGCTACATTCAGCTTCAATCTTAAACATTTTACTCCTATTTTTAAAATAGCTGCTTGAATGTACATCAAACTTACCAGATATTTAATGCTTTTATTTGTCATAGTCCTCTATCTCCATATTAAAAAACAAATGATTATGATGATCTCAAAATAAGTTACTCGATTAAAATATTTTCTCTGCATCTTATCTACATAGCTCATAAAAACTCTATCAAATGTCCACACAAAACCTGCACATGGATGTTTATAGCAGCTTTATTCATAATTGCAAAAACTTGGAAGCACCCAAGATGTCTTTCAGTAGGTGAATGAATCAACTGTGGTACATCCAGACCATGGAATATTATTTAGTGCCAAAAAGAAATGAACTATCAAGCTATGAAAGGACATGGAGGAAACAAATACATACTACTAAGTGAAAGAAGCCAATCTTAAAAAGGCTACATACTGTATGATTACAACCATATGACATTCTGGAGAAGGCAAAACTATGGAGACAGAAAAATTAAGTGTTCACCAGAGGTTTGGAGGAGGGAGGAATGAAGAAGCAGAGGATTTTTAGGGCAGTAAAATGACTCTGATACTGTACTTGTGGATACATGTCATAGAAGGTAGAACACTAATGTAAACTATAGACTTTGAGTGATCATGATATATTGGTGTAGATTCACTGATTGTGACAAATGTACTACTCTGGGGAGGTAGGTTTGATAGTCGGGGAGGCTATGAGTGTACAGGGATGGAGGGTGTCTGAGAACTCTGTACTTTGTGCCCAATCTTACTATAAACATGAAACTTGTCTAAAATAATGAAATCTATCAAAAATAATAAAAATAGCAATGAACCTAATTCAGGGTCAAAGGCCCAGATCAGTGTTACCTCCTGCCAAATTTCAAGCTTGCCTTCTGTGATCTACACTCTGTGTGTTCACTTCTGAACTCCAAGCACTTCTCACTTGGAACACTAATTCAGACCTTGGCATATATTCTAGCTTGCAGTGTTAAAAACTCTTTTATAGGTGTAGGCCACATTTTCCATCAAGTGAACATCTTTTTCTGTAAAATTTAGCCCAGGATTGGACTTACCATGATCACAAAATCCTCATAAATTAATGTATTTAATACTAACTTAATTGAAACCCATTGAATTATACAGATCCTTAAGCTATTAAAAAAGAAAAATCTCTGTTCTCAGAATATCTTGCTGCTTCAGAGAAAATAATCCTGCTTAAGAAATTGAGATCAGAATTCCTAAAGGATTTTGCCCATATTAAATCTTATCTGCCATTGTGCTTTCTGAACCTTAAATGTTCAGAATCTGGAGTTGCTTTGAATCTAAACAAAACACACCATTTGAAAATGTAGTTGGATAAAACACCAAAAACTGTTTGGAAATAAAGTGACTAGAATTATGTATATAAAATATGCATTAGTGACAAAATGCTTATGAGAAAACTAAGAACATCTTTTTTTTTCTTCAGAGAAAAATGGCTAAGTAAAATCACTTGCAATTCTGTTGTCTTATAAAAAGATTGTCTGACTCCTTCTACTCTGATTGGGAAGATGTTTGCATACTGAATTCACAATGTAGCATTAACAGGTCTCTGGTTGGTCCATTCTCAAAGTGGTCTAAGTTATGTTCCTTGAAGTGTGAGAACTAACACTGCTTATCTCTGCTTACTGCTTTAACCTTTACCAGACTTTGAGGAAAAAAGTCATTACTACAGTATAGTGGACTTTATTGAATTTTTATTACATATACATAATCAGTGAACCCTAAAATCCAAAGTCCAGGGCATTTCAAGACCTCAGATTTACACCAGGCTCTTTAAACCTAACTCTGATTGTAGGATCTGAAAAATGTGGAGTTGGTTATATTAAGAAATGAACCACCACCTTTAAAATAGATTTCTATATGTTCTTGTTAGTAGGAGGGTTACAAATATCTGTAACAAAGATGGAAGAGAAAAAAGAAAGAGGGAGTCAAAGATAGAAAGATCCATCATCTTCATTCTATCATGGGCTGCTTTATCACTCTCATTTTTATTCCTCGGATTTTTTTTGGCTCTTAGTCAAAACTCATATTCATGAAAGTGTTTTTAGCTCATCAGCTTCAAACAATTGACACTGGAATATGACTAAGCTACAGGATTCATCTCTTCATGAAATCTTTGCATCTAAAAGATCAAATTTTAGTAATAGTGATTTACCAATGGAGAGATTGTGAGCTCTGTCCAGGATAACAAGCCTGATAGAGCTCTTCATCTGTGTCAGAAGGCTGAAGCATTTGGTGGCAAGAGCACAGCTCAGCTGAGCCCTTGCAGCTGTACATCACTACTGTCAGATCCCAATGTACCCTGTGGTGTCAGCAACATAGAAAAATGTGGAGACGGGACAATACCATAGTCAAAGCAGTGAGTACTTTGTAAGGTAGCTGGCAAAACACAAAGATTGTCTATCAAAAAGACATAGATGTCACAGACTATGAATTTCTTGGACCCAAATTTTAGCAGAAATCAATGGAAAACCAGTGGGAACCAATCATCAGCAAGACCTATGGAGAGATTTCAATCTCCAGGGAAGAAAAACTTATCTCAAGTAAGCAGCAGATAGAGGTTGGTACAAGGGTACAAACTTCAGTTATAAGATGAATAAGAAGATCTGAGGATCTAATGTCGAACATGGTGATTACAGTTGATAATACTGTATTATATAATTGAAATTTGCTAAAAGGGTAAAACTTAAGGATTCTATAAAAAGTAAATATGTGAAGTAATGGATATTTTAATTACCTCCAGGGTGGGAATCAAATCATCATGTTGTGAATGTTAAATATATTACAATTTTATTTGACAACTAAACCTCAGTAAAGCTGAAAAAGTAACTATTCAAAGCTATAATTCCAATTTGTTAAAAATAAAATATTCCCTTTTATAGATCACATTGACAGATATTGAGGATTAAAACACAGACATATACTGGGTGTTACACACAAACCATGAATCATGGAACACTACATCAAAAACTAATGATGTAATGTATGGTGATTAACATAAAAAAAAACAAAAACAAAACACAGACATATCTTTTGCAGGCACAATATTTAACCCACTACAAGTATAAGACATCTGACCAACAAGAAACCAAGTTCAGATGGTAAAAGGGAATTTGAGTCCCTGTAAGCATATCCAGATAGTGAAAAAGAATAAGCAGGTGAGTGAGCAGAGGGACCAAATGATGGAAGGGGAGACATACGTTAATAGCCTGGGCAAGATGAAGAGGATGAGTCGTCCCTGGGTAGAACTGAAGTTCTAGATCAGAGCTGTCAAAACATCACAATAGTGAGTCTGACATGATACCTGAAGATTGGGAGATATGATGTGGGTTCCATAGGGAGGCTGAGTTGGGCTGTTTCTCCCATAGTGGTCCATAGACCATCTACATTAGAATCATCTAGAGTCCTAGTCGTCATGGAGCTTCTGCTGCCCCATCATGGCCACAATGAATCTGAATCTGCAGATAAGGAATAGGAAGCTTCAAAACTGATGCTGGATTATTTTATGCCCACAGAAATGTCAGAACTTTTGAGGTAGTTGTAAGTTAAGAAGCTTCCATTATGCAGTTTGGTGGGTGAGAAAAAGATGCAGACTGGCGAGAGAGATCAAGAGAGTTGAGATTCCCAGTATAGAGAACAAGGCTGTGTTGTCTGTGATGCCCACCTCTGCCTCTTCTGTGCCCCTGATCTCTGTTCTTCTTCAGTATTTGCTCATTTATTCTATACCTAAAAATCTTTTCTTCTAGTATCTATCAAAAAAAGACTCCCCAGTCTTCAAGACTCCATTCAGATTGGGTTTTTTACATGAGTTCTAAGATAATCACCTTTATTTTGATGCACGGTCAAAGGCATGAGGTAATTCAAACCTGAGGTGCATTAAAAGCTCAACTTTGAGGCATTCATTTCCTTCTTGAAACAGCACTTAAGATATAAGTGTTTGAACATGCTCTGGAATTTGGATATTCTAATGTTCAAAGCAAAAGCCTATCTTGGCAGCATTTCTTTTTCTTTCTAATGGGAGAATTTCAAGGCAATTTTTCTATACACATTACTCATTCAGATGAGTTGTTTATAAAATAGCTAAGAAAACATGACCCAAGACATTTGTGTAGTTAAACACATCAGGAAAGAGTATTTTTCTCCAAATGATTAGTGTATTTAATTCAAAGGACAGCATTTAAAAAGCATTTAAGAAATTTGCATAACATATCTGGATTACTTTATGTCATTAAAATATGTAGCACCATTTTACAACAGTTTACATTTAAAAAGAATCTTAGTATAGGGACGCCTGGGTGGCTTGGTCGGTTGAGCATCCGACTCTTGATTTTGGCTCAGGTCAGGATCTCAGGGTCCTGGGATCCAGCCCTGCATCAGGTTCTGTGCTCAGCCTTGCTTCTGCTTGTCCCTCTCCCCCTGCTTGTTCTCTCTTGCTTTCTTTCTCTCTCTCTCTCTAAAATAAAATCTTTAAAAAAAACCTTAGTGAAGGTACATATTTCTTCAACATGTACTACATATATAATCCCATATATTATTAAATCAAGCAAGTTAGACTAAAAAATATGAAACTATACAATCTCAAAACTATTAATGGAATTGAATGAAATTAATGAAAATAATCAGAAACTAATTAATTATTGAGTCCCTGTTAGCCTATCAAGATAGTGAAAAAAAAAATAAGCAGATGAGTGAACAGAGGGTGAATAAGAAAGGACCAAATGATGTAATGGGAGACACATGTTAACAGCCTGGGCAAAATGAAGAGGACGAGTCATCCCTGGGTAGAACTGAAGTTCTAATTGTTCTATTAAATGTATTTTTATTTTTAAATATATTTTTATATATATATTAAATAATAGTTAATAATTAGTACATACAGAGCATGCATTATATTTCTTAATTTAAGTGTGTGATTAAAAAACTTAATTTATCTTTAATGATGTGCTTTTCATTCTATAAAATTTAATGCTGTATAATTTGGGTGAAAGTTCTGCTTCTCTCCTCAGGGGGAAGATATTACAATACCTCACATGTGACAGATACTGCACAGTCATGTAATGAGTTTTAAAATTACACGTCTCTGTGTTTTTTCACAAAACCTACCTTGGAGTCAAGATTTTATGTGGGAAAGTGAGATTAGTAGTCCATGTCATGACAGAGGCAGGCAAGCCCCTGTTGTATATGTGCTGCTGAAGCGAGCATAAGCACCTGTTGAAATTAAGCTAATCCCCAGATCCAAATGATTAGGTTTTGGATGTGCATGGCTATTGCATTCACTGTACCATAGCTTTCAGTGAGAAAGAAGCTAAAAAGCACTCCGTGAATACCTTTTAGTTAAAGAATTTCTTTTGATGGTACTGGTTATATCTAAATATCATGCCATTATCTCCCTGGTTCAAACTTTTACCACAGGCTTTCATAAAAGGATAAATATTCTATTAAACAACATTCCTTTTTTTTAAGATCAATGTAGATAGCATTTCAGTGAACAAGATATATGAGGATAATAGAGATTTGACTTTGTAGGCTGAGGTAGAAGGGCTCAACAGGAAAGAAAAAATGTGAAGGATATTAAATGCAAAAAAATTATGTAATGATATACCAGAAAAACATATCAAGCAAGGCAATCAGAAGGTAAAGAAGGTTTATCTTTAGCAGTGATTCTCAGAATGTGAAACAGAATTTTGGGCATTCTCAAGACTCTTTCAGCAGATCTAAGAGGTCAAAACTATCTTCATACTATTCATCATAAGATTTTATTTGGCTCCTTTCATACTGTGCATTTGTACTGATGTGTACAAAAACAATATTGGGTAAAAGGGTTGGGGCTTTAGCATGAATCAAGGTAGTGACACCAAATCGAACTAGTACTATTGTATTCTTTACTGTCACATACTCATAAAGAATAGCAGTGTAATTTAAGAATAAAACTGATGAAGCAGTCAAAATTAATTTCATTAAATATTGACCCTTGAATTAACATATTTTTAATGAAAGGTGAAAGGTGTATAAAGCAGCTCTCTGCTGCCAATATACAATTGTTTTCTGGAGTTAAAGCACTTACACAATTGGCTTGAGTTTATGCACTGAGCCAGCCGCACTTTTAGAAAACACTATTTTTGCCTGAAAGAATGATTAACAGATAAACCATAGTTATTCACGCTTAAATATCTGGCATACATTTTCTTGACAATTAAGGAAATGAAACTTTCATTTCAGGGAGTACTACTGACAATATTTGTGGCCAATAAGAAAACTTAGGCATTCAAGCAAAAATTAGAATTTTGGAAACCTTATATCCTCAATCATAACTTCCCAATTCTAGAAGACTTTTAAATGAAACTGGTAAGTAAAATTAATGAACCTGATATTGTTATATAATCAAATGTGTTATCATTTGGAAGATATATATACCTTAGTGAACCAATATTTTCCAAGAGACCAGTGTATATTATAAAACCATGTGTATTTTCATAAAGTGTCTATTCAAAAATGCAAGGTAAGCCAATGAATTTTAAGGTATAAGAGTATGAAATTCCATTGACATGGCTTTAGATCTTACTAGGCAAACAATTCTTAAGAAAATACCCCTTGTTGTATTTCCTATATTGTCAAAGAAGAATATCCATGGATATCTGGAAGAGCTATGAAAATGTCTTCCCTTTTCTAAGCTTAAATTCTTTTCATATACTGAACCAAAACATATTCATTGCAGATTGAATAAAAAACCAGATATGAGAATTCAGCTGTCTTCTTTTAGGCCAGACATTAAAGAGATTCAAATAGTATAAAATAATGTCACTATCAGTAACTTTGGGGGGAAAATATAAGTTGATTTCATTAAAAAAATATATTATTGATCCTAACATGTAATCAGCTTACTATCAATTTGAATCATGTATACTAATACATTTAAAAGTTGTTTCCATTTTTAATATGGTAAATATCAATAGATAAAGCTCAGATAAACAGAAGGTCTTTGGGGGTCTTCAGTAATTGTAAGAATGTAAAGGGACCCTTGAAAACCACAAGCCTTTATGTTTTCTCACTTATAAAATGTCTATAAATGTCATGATTGATGACTAGCAAATAGATATGTAGTAAAAGTTTAAATTAAAACAAATTATTATGAATATAAATTCAGAAGAGGACAAGAGGAAATTGAAATCATTTAAAGGCCCATAGGGAGTCTCAAATATTACTAAGAATGTTCTGATTCTCAAGTTGGGCATAGAGTTTATTCATGTGCATTTTATTATTATGTATTTCATAATTTACATATAGTCTGTTACATCAACTATTTCAAGATTTTAAAGTTAGAAGTAGGATTCTAAATAACAGAGGATAGGAATGGGAAAAATTGGAGGGCAGTTGAAGCATGCCAATGCTTTGTTTCTCAAAAAATAAAAACACCTATTTTGGTTTCTCTTAGGGAAAAAGATAAATATGTTTGTGGAAAACTGGAGGATAACATATGAGGTGTAAACTAGAACTCCCAAACAATGAAATTTAAAAAAAAATTATAAACTAAAGACAGGAATACATCAAAAGAGAAATAAAGAGAAATATCACAAGTGGGGAAACATTATATAAATCTTAATATAATTAATAGTTATAAAATATGCAAATAGTTTACATTGTTTTTCAGTCTATAATACTGGATTTAAAATTGATACAATATTTTTACATGTTAGTTATAAGAAGGACAATTTAAACAATATGACATAAGATAAAGGAATAGAGAACTCAAAAAAGGTATAGTAATAGAATGAGGCATATAAAGCAGTTTAAAAAGAGATGAAGAAAAAATAGTAAGAGAAGCAATCTGGAGACTTCCAGGGAGGATGGTGGAATAAAGTCTCCTAGGCTCACCTCAACTCATGGATACAGCTGGATAGCACCCACATCAGTGTCAATAATCCAGAATATGATCAGAAGAACAGAAGAACAAACTCTCCACAGCTAAATTTAGAGAAGGGGCCACATTAAAGAGGGTAGGAAGGGCAGGAATGCAGTCAGGGACCACACAGACCCACGGGGCTACCTGGTGGATGTAAGGACACAGCAGGTGCAGAGAAGGGAGAGGAGCAGACCCCCCACAAGAGGCACCCCAGGCACAGGGGACCCACATGAAGAAGATAAATCCCTATAACATTTGACTTTGAAAACCAGAGGGGCCTAAAAAAATCAGTGGGGTTTAACACCTGGAAACTTAAAAGTCAGCAGACTCAGCTCTGGGAGAGATGGAAGTGCAGCGTCCCTGCCCTTGAAAAGACAGCACAACAACAACAACAAAAACCCCACTGAGACACAGAATAGAGCAGCAGTTTGAAAAACACCTGGGGTCTATGGGGAGGGGAGCATGTGCTGGAGGAGTAAGGATCTTTGGGACACACCTCCAAGAACAAAAGAGCTAGAAGGCACCATTTCCCTCCCGTCCCCCAGTCTAGATACACAAACACCTGCAGGAACCAGCACAGCATCAACACTCTCCATCTAGCTTGCCACCAGTACCCTGCCTGCATGTACTTTTGCAGACCCATACCCTCCAACCTGGCCAGCCTGGGCAGGAGTTTTCTCAGGCAGCTAAGAGGTTCCCTCCTGCAGCAGACCAGCAGGAATTTTGCTGCCATCACCACACCCTTAATCTCCTGTGGGCCCACCCTCTCTTACTCAGCAGGCCTCCTCAGTTTTCCTAGGGAGCTGTAGGGACCCTCCTGCAGTGGTCCAGTGCAGACCTTGATGGCACCACATGCCCCAACACTGCATCTTCTGCAGCCCTACTCCCTCCAATGTGCCTTTGGCCAGAGCCCATCCGAAGTGGTGCCACAAGCCTGGCAGTGTGCAAGCAGCCATGACAGGCAAGCACCACTCCAAAGTGACTCCTGCCCCAGAGAGAGAGAGAGAGAGATAACCATCAGTCTGATTATAGCCCTAGCAGTGAACAGGGGCAGACATCAGGTCTGACTGCAGGCCCCACCCAGTAATGAAAACCCAAGAGACAACACAGAAAGACAACATCTCTGCTAAATGCTTCATAAAACTTCCTTCAAGCCCAAGGCAGCTCCAGAATGGCCCCCTAACAACACAGGGCCTAAACCTTACCCTGAATAGGCAAACAGAGCTGTTGCAGATGACTGGACTGATGGCAAATACAGCTCAGCCATAATAGTATGGTATATGCAGCACACACAGGAAACACCCTTGGAGTGACAAGTTCTGATGAACAGGAGACATTGCACTTCAGGGAACTACAGGACCTCTTCTTCATAAGGCCACTACTTTCAAGAGCAGGAGACATAGCTGACTTTCCTAACACATAGAAACAGACACAGAGAGTTAGACAAAATGAAGAAACAGAGGAGTGTGTCCAAATGAAAAAAAAAACAGGACAGAATCACAGCAAGAGAACGGAAGTAAATGGAGATAAGTATATGCCTGATAGAGAATTTAAAGTAATGGTCATCAATTGATACTCATTGAAATTGGGAAAAGAGTGGAGGACATCAGTGAGAGATAAAGAACTCAATAACTGGAATTAATATGCTAGATAGAATAAGTTGTAGACTAGGGGAAGCAGAAGAATGGATTGATGACCTGGAAGACAGTAATGGAAAGACATCAAGCTGAACAAAAGAGAAAAAAAATAATGATAAAATGAATAGACTAGGGGAACTCAGCAGTACCATTAAGCATAACAACATTTGCTTTATAGGGATCCCAGAAGGAGAAGAGAGAGAAAAGGAGACAGAAAATTTATTTGAAGAAATAATAGCTGAAAACTTTCTGAATCTGGGGAAGGAAACAGAAAACCAGATCCAGGAGACACAGAGAGTCCTCCACCACCACAAAAACAACAAACAAGGAGGTCCTCTCCAAGACACACAGTAATTAAAATGGCAAAAATATTGAAACAGAATTTTAAAAGCAGCAAGAGAGAACAAAACAGTTACATATAAGGGAAATCCCATTGGCTATCAGTTGATTTTTCAGCAGAAATTTTGCAGGCCAATAGAGAGTGGCATGATATATTCAAAATGCTGGGGGGAAAAAAACCCCAGCAACCAAGAATACTTTATCCAGTAAGGCTATCATTCATAATAGAAGCAGAAATAAAGCATTTCTCAGACAAACAAAAACTAAAGGAGTTCATGACCACTAAACTAGCTCTGCAAGAAATATTACAGGGGACTCTGAGTGGAAAGGAAAGACCATAAGTAGGAGTAAGAAAAGTAGGGAGCACAGAAGCAGTAAAATTAAGTATATCTATAGGGGGTGCATGGGTTGCTTAGTTGGTTAAATGTCTGACTTGATTTCAACTCAGATCATGATCTCAGGGTCATGGGATTGGGCCCCACGTTGGGCTTCTGTACTCAGCAGGGAGTCTGCTTAAGATTCTCTCCCATCCTCTCCCTCAGCCCCTGCCCCCTCACTCTCTCTCAAATAAATAAATTTTAAAAAATCAGTTAAAGATTCGCAAATACAAGAAAGTGAAGTATGACACCATATACCTAAAAGCATTGGGGAAAGAGGAGTAAAGAATGGGTTCATTCTTAAATGATCAACAACTTAATATGGACTGCTATATGCACACAATATTATATACAAACCTAATAGTAAACACAAATCAAAACTGGTAACAGATATGCAGGAAATAAAGATAAAAGAATCCAAGTTTATCACTAAGGAAATCCAGCAAATTGTGAGAGAGCAAGACAAGAAATGAACAGAGAACTACAAAAACCATTAAACAAGTAATAAAATGGAAATAACCATATACCTATCAGTAATTACTCTGAATATAAATGGACTAAATATACCAAACAAAAGACATAGGGTGACAGAATGGATAGAAAAGCAAGACCCATCAATAGGGTGCTTACAAGAGATTCATTTCAGACCTAAAGACACATGCAGATTGAAAGTTAAGGTATGGAAAAGTATTTATCATGCAAATGGAAGTAAAAAGAAAGCCAGGGTAGTAATACTTATAATAGACAAAATGGACTTTAAAATAAAGACAGTAACAAGTGACAAAGACACTATAGAATCATAAAGGGAACAATCCACAAGAACATATAACAATTGTAAATATTTATGCACCCAACATGGAAGCACCCAAATACATAAAGCGGCTAATAACAAACATAATCAATAGCAATACATTAACAGTAGAGATTTTAACACCCCACTTACATCAATGGATAGATCAAAAAAACACAGAAAATCAACATGTAAATAATGGCTTTGAATGACACATTCAACAAGATACATCTAACAGATGTGTTATTCAGCACATTCCATCCTAAAACAGTAGAATACACATTTTTTAAAAGTGCACATGGAATTTTCCAGAAGAGATCACATATGAGGTCACAAAACAAGTCTCAACAAATAGAAAGATATTAAAATCATACCATACATCTTTTCCAACCACAATATGAAACTAGAAATCAGCCACAACCAAAATACTGGAAAGTGCACAAATACGTGCTATTAACAATGAATGGATCAACCAGCAAATTAGAGGAAATAAAAAAATTACATGGAGACAAATGAAAACAAAAACATATTGGTCCAAAATCTTTGGGATGCAGCAAAAGATGTTTTAATAGGGAAATTTATAGCAATACAGGCCTACCTCAAGAAGCAAGAAAAACCTCAAACAACCTAACCATACTCCTAAAGGAGCTAAAAAAAAAAAAAGAAAAAGAAAAAAAAAAGGACAAACAAAACCCCAAACCAGCAGAAGGAAGGAAATAATAAAGACTAGAGAAGAAATAAATGAAATAGAAACTCAAAAAACAATAGATCAATGAAGCCAGGATCTAGTTCTTTGAAAAGATCAACAAAATTGACAAACCTTTAGCCAGACTCATCAATCAAAAAAAAAGAGGACTCAAATAAATAAAACCACAAATGAAAGAGGAGAAATAACTGACACATAAATTTTGTATTTATAAGCATTATAAGAGAATATGAGAAATTATATGACAGCAATTTAGACAGTCTAGAATAGATAAATGCCTAGAAACATATAATCTACCAACACTGAAGCAGGAAGGAATAGAAAACTTGAACAGACCAATTACCAGCAAGGAAACTGAATCCATAATCAAACAACTCCCAACAAACAAAAGTCCAGGATCAGATGGCTTCACAGATGAAAAATTCTATCAAATATTTTAAGAGTTATAACTGTTCTTCTCAATTCCAAAAAATAGAAGAGGAAGGAAAACTTCCAAGTTCATTCTATGAGGTCAGCATTACCCTAAAACCAAAACCAAATAAAGACCCTACAGAAAAAAGGGAACTACAGGCCAATATCTCTGATGAACATAGATGCAAAATTCCTCAACAAAATATTAGCAAACCGAATCCAACAATAAAGAAAATCATTCATTATGATCAAGTGAGACTGATTCCAAGGATGCAAGGGTGGTGGTTCAATATATGCAAATCAATCAGTGTGATACATCACATCAACAAGGGTAAAAAACCTTATTATCATTTCAATAAATGCACAAAAACATTTGACAAAGTACAACATCCATTCATGATAAAAACCCTCAACAGAGTAGATTTAGAGAGAACATACCTCAACATAATTAAGACCACATAAGAAAAACCCATAGCAAACAGCATACAATGGGGAAAACAGAGAACATTTCCCCTAAGGTCAGGAACAAGACAAAGATGACCATTCTTACCCACTCTCATTCAACATAGTACTGGAAGTCCTAGCCCCTGCAATCAGACAACAAAAAGAAATAAAAGGCATCCAAATAGGTAAGGAAGAAGTAAAACTTTCACTATTTGCAGAAGACTATATATAGAAAGCCCAAAAGACTGCACCAAAAATCCTTTTGAAATGATAAATGAATTCAGTAAGGTCATGGGATACAAAATCAATGTATAGAAATCTGTTGCATTCCTATACACTAATAATGCAGGAACTGAAAGAGAAATTAAGAAAACAATTCCATTCACAATTGCACCAAAAATAATAAAATACTTAGAAATGAACTTAACCAAGGAGGTGAAAGACCTGTATTCTGAAAACTATAAAACATTGATAAAAGAAATTGAAGATGACACAAAAAAATGTAAACACAGGGGCACCTGGGTGGCTCAGTTGGTTAAGCGTCTACCTTCGGCTCAGGTCATGATCCCAGGGTCCTGGGATTGAGCCCCGCATCGGGCTCCCTGCTTGGCAGGAAGCCTGCTTCTCCCTCTCCCACTCCCCCTGCTTGTGTTCCCTCTCTTGCTATGTCTCTATCTTTCAAATAAATAAATAAAATCTTAAAAAAAAAAAAGAAATGTAAACACATTGCATGCTCATGATTTACAGGAACAAATATTGTTAAAATGTCTATACTATCCAAAGCAATCTGCAGATTGAATGCAATCCCTATCAAAATACCAACAATATTTTTCACAGAACTAGAACAAACAATCCTAAAATACATATGGAACCACAAAAGTCCCTGAATAGCCAAAGCAATCTTGAAAAAAACTGGAAGTATCAAAGATCCCAGCTATCAAGATACACTACAAAGTTGTAATAATCAAAACCATATGGTACTGGTACAAAAATAGACACATAGATCAGTGGAACAGAGAGCCCAGAAATAAATTCATGACTATATGATCAATTAGTCTTTGACAAAGGAGGAAAGAATATGCAATGAGAAAAAGTCTCTTCAACAAATGGTGTTGGGAAAACTGGACAGCCACATGCAAAAGAGTAAAACTGGACTGCCTTCACAAACTATACACAAAAAAACTCAAAAGGGATTAAAGACCTAAATCTGATACCTGAAACCATAGAACTCCTATAAGAGGGCACAGGTAATAATTTCTCTGACATTGCCCAACATTTTTCTAGATGTGTCTCCTGAGGCAAGGGAAACAAAAGCAAAAATAAACTATTGGGACTACATCAAAATAAAAACACTTCTGCACAGCAAAGGAAACAATCAACAAAACTAAAGACAACCTACTGAATGGGGAAATATATTTACAAATGACATACCGATAAAGGGTTAGTATTCAAAATATATAAAGAACTTACACAGCTCAGCACACACACACACACACACACACAAACCCAAATAATCCAATTAAAAAGAAAACATGAACACTCATTTCTCCAAAAAAGAGACAGATGGCCAACAGACAAATGAAAAGATGCTCACATCACTCCTCATCACATCAAAACCACAACGAGATATCACCTCACACCTGTCATAATGGCTAAAATAAAAAACACAAGAAACAAATGTTGGTGAGGATGTGGAGAAAAAAGAACCCACGTGCATCATTGGTGGGAATGCAAACTGGTGCAGCCACTATGGAAAACAGTATTGAGGTCCCTCAAAAAATTAAGAATAGAACTACTCTATGATCCAGTAATTCCACTACCAGGTATTTACCCAAAGAATACAAAAACACTAATTAAAAAAGATATTTGCACCATGTTAATTGCAACATTATTTACAATAGCCAAATTATGGAAGCAGCCCAAGTGTCCATTGATAGATGAATGGATAAAGAAGCTGTGGTATACGTATACATATGTACACACACATACATACAATGGAATATTACTCAGCTATAAAAAAGAATGAAATGAAATCTTGCCATTTGCAATGACATGGATAGAATGAGAAGGTATACTACTAAGTGAAATAAGTTGGTCAAAGACCAATACCATATGATTTCACTCATACATGGATTTAAGAAACAAAACAGATAAAGAAAAAAAGAGACAACGAAAAACAGAGCATAATATAGAGAAAAAACTGATGGTCACCAGAGGGGAGGTAGGTGGAGGATGGGTGAAATAGGTAAAAGGGATTGGAGTACTCTTATCCTGATTATAGCACTGATGAGCACTGAGTAATGTATAGAATTGTTGAATTACTCGACTGTATACTTGAAACCAATATAATACTATACATTAACATTCTGCACTAGAACTAACATTCTACACTAGAATTAAAATTTTTAAACAAGTAATTTGGACCAGAGCAGGACTAAAATTTACAATCCATTTTGGTGAATTTATAAAAACAAAGTCTTTATTATGTTGTTGATTAAAAAAGAAGCAATCTAGAAGATTCCACATATACCCATGTGCTTTTAAGAAAATCATCTTGTATATGACACAATCTAACAAAATTGTAAGAAAAAGTAGGCAAATCTTCAGTCTCAATATGTACCTCTTAGACCTCTTTCAGAATTTGATCTAGTAAAGAAAACAATTATGAAATTTATGTAATAGATTGACCAGCAATACCAGTCCTATCTTGCTAAAGAAGAAATTTTTAGGCAATTATCGAAATACAACTCACAAAGGAAACTTGAAGTGAAAAAAGAAGTGATATATTGGTACATTTGGGTATATATGTGTGTGTATAAAGCATAAGAAAGAATTCATCAGAATATGTAAGAAACTCCTATTAATTCATATACAAAAGGTAGGTAACAAGAAAAATGTGGGCAAAGAGTAAAAAGTTCATGGAAGGGTACAACAACGGTGTATGAAAAAGTGTCCAACTTAACTGGTAATCAGGAGAACAGAAATCAAAGGAACAATAAATTTTCACATTAGACAAAAGTGTAAAATACAATAATTAGGATGTAGAAAGAGGATTTTTTAACACATTCTAGAGGGTGCATAAATTGGTACAATTATTTTGGAAAGCAATTTGTCAATACCCAATAAACTGAAAATTTGCATGCCTTCACCCAGTTCTACTTCACTTTAAGCCATTTCTGCTAAGGCTGTTTTTGCACATGTTTTAGGAGATGGGCAAAGAAATGTTCATGGCAGCGTTGCTGGTAATGTGAAAAACCTGATGTGGAAACATTTTACAAGAGGTCAATATAAATTTCAATATATTAATTGATCGAAATACTATGCAACCATTCAAATGAAAGAACTAGGTTTATATATGTCAACATATAGATCAAAATAATAACCTTGTGTGAAACAAGAGCAAGGTGCATGCATAGATACATAGACAGACCTGTATACCTTATATATATATGAATATGTGTGTCTATCCCATATGATGTATTTAAATATATTCAAATTTTACAATAGGCAAAATTATAATACCTATTATTTCTAACTACACATGATTTATAAATGTAGAGAAACATGTATTTATGATTAGAGAGCAGATAAGGTAAGGAGGCTTGCTCTAGGACCCCCAAATAGGGATAAAGACTGAGGAGGAAAAGAGGAACTTAAATTTATAAGCAATATCTTTCCTTTTATTAAATAAAAGTAACTGAGGTAAACATATATACACACATACACATATATGTGTGATGTGTGTGTGTGTGTGTGTGTGTGTGTATCTGCCTCTTCTAAGAGCATTTTCGTTTTAAGCCTTGTCTCTCCCTTGGAATGAAATTTGTACTCCCCAATATTGAATAGCAAGGTTCAATATGCCGAGAGAGATGTGTTCTGTGGTTGAGAGTCGCCAGCCAGCCTGAATTCACATTACATGTTCAGTTTATGCTCTGCCCATTATTCTGCCCATTATTCTGACTCTATTTGCCATTAGGCAAGAACCAAGTAATACAAGTTTTCTTTTATTCTCAAAACAAAAACCAATCTGTTTTCTCTCATAATGTCTCATTTTTATAGACACATATACAGCAAAATAGAATCAAAAAAGTGCTAAAATCATATTACATTACTGTCATTACTGCATGAATTTCTTTATAAGAAATGTTGTCCTTGGTTATGTCTTTATTCCTTGATCTTTTCTATTTAAAGTAAATTTTACAAGAAAAAGATAAATCTTAATTTAAATAATAGCATGATATACTTAAGATATTCCAACAATGCTTCTGACATCATTGGTTTCTTAGAGAAAAACCATCTTCTACCCAACCTCTCCTCTGCCGCTCCTCATGGTAATTTTAATTGCAGATTATTCTCATTTCTGTAGCATTACTGATAGATTGGAAACAGATGACATACATCATTAATTGCTGCGTATAGAACACTGCATTTCAAAATCTGTCTTTTTTGCCTGAGATTTTGTTTGATATTAGAAAATGGCTTTGTTTCCTCCATTAGGACAATCACTACTGAAAACAATGAAGCTTTTCCAATTATTCCCAGTTTCCTTTCAACTCAAGGGTTGGACTAGCCTAGCTTCCATCCTGGTCTCTCTCATCATTTCCATTATTATACATAGTGTTGGTGCTTTAAAGGATGTACACATATTTCCTTAGCATGGTGATGTCCCATGGAATTATTATCTCAAACCTTCTGTTTCTCTCCATCTTTCCTCACTTTGTGTCTAACAAAAAGAACAAAAACCAATATTTTTTTGGCCTATTTTTGTTTAAAGTCTTTCTTCTGACTTTTTAGTTCCTATTTTTTTGGTCTATCTTTGTTTAAAGTCTTTCTTCTGACTTTCTTCTGACTTTTTAGTTTAGTATAAACTAGTTCCCTCTTCCATTTATTGCACAATTTGTGTAGGCAGATGTACACAAATGGATACAGTGTGAAAAATACAAAGGCATTAGCAAGTGTAGAGGTCACAACAGGAAGGGCACCCCGGTGTGTGGTGTTCAGTGAATAATTGGTTTAATGTGCTGATGGTTTAAAATTCAAGGCATCGGAAGTTGGCATAACAGAGGTACACAAGGGCTGTGTTTAGATGGGATCAGGCATTGGAATTTACTCTGCAGACTAGAAGAATGATTGTGTACAAAGGACAAAATAATCAGATACATACATACATATTTGGAGAAAAACAAACACAAGGCTCAAAGCAGGGACCTACCAACGGTGGTTTGACACAGGCTGGCAAGAATCTACCATAACCCCTCTTCCACTTGTAGGTGACTGACCCTGCTTCCCTTCACTTCTACCATCTACTAACTTGGCCTCTGCCTCCCAAGTCCCAACAGAGGACCAGATGGGTATAGTCCTGGCTCTTATCAAGAATAGTGGGCCCTCAGGGGCCAGGATCTGGTACATGTAGCCCATAGAGCTTTTCAAAAATGAAACTTAATCCTACTAATTGGTATTTATGTTCAGTTTAGAACAGCTAGATGTATTTACAAGGCCAATAAGTTTAACTGACATAGCAAAAAATCCACTGGCCAATGAAAGAACATGTCATTAAAAGTTGAGAGTACATTCCCCTTCTGGCAATAGCCTACTAAGTAATTTTGAACCCTCCCACTGAAATAAACTAGTAGACTTGGAAGGACAGATCATGACAAAGTTCCTGATTAGATTAAGTTGATGTAGGATTTTTTTTTTTAGTCGAATTTCCTACCAGAATTAAATTTGATAAGTCACAGTGACTATAAAATGAAGAGTAATTAAAAAAAAAAGAATTTAGGTGGATAAAAAAGTTATTCAAAACGCTTTTAAGTAAATGTGTTTCGTATTTTCAAGGACACAAAGATTAAAATTTTTAGTGAGATGAAATTTTAAAAGCAGAATTACTAGAATTTAAAAACAACAATTGAAATTAAGAACTCAGTGGATGAGTTTAAATCAAATTAAGTACAGGAGAAACAGTAAACAGAAAGAACATTCAGAAGAAAATATCTAGAATGAAACACAGGGAGATAAAATGATGGAAAACACAGAAAATAAAGTAAAATTCAAACACAGGATAAGGTGAAAAGGACTAACATATGTCTAATTGGAATCCTAGAAGGGAATACAAAATAATACAAAAGTAATATTTGAAGAGGTAATGACTAAAAATGTTAGCAATCTGATTTTTTAAAAAAAAAATAAGCCATAACTCAAAAAGCACAGATTTTAACAAGTAACACACATCCAGAGAGAGCAAGTAAGCAAGAGAGAGAAAGCCACATATGTACATCAGAGTAAACTTCTTGAAAATTAAAGAGAAGAAAAATCTTAAAATCATCAGCGGTGGGAGATGTGGTATAGGAGGTGTGGTGCAGAGTACCTTCAATTAACAATTGGATGGGTATCTGATTTTTCCAACACACAAGATACCAGAAGAAATGGAATTCTATCTTCAAACTGTTGAAAGAAAATGACTGCAAATCTGCACATACATGAACTGCCATGCGAAAGTATATATTCTTATCAAATATATATGGGACATTTACCAAAAGTGATCATATGGCATGTTAAAAATCAACACTTTACAAATTTCAAAGGACTAAAATTATACAGCATATATGAAAAATAGTGGAAAATAAGAAGTTCAATAAAAAATACCTCATAAGTCACCATATGCCCAGAAATTAAGGGCTGTACTTCTGAAAAACGCATTAGTTAAAGCAGAAATCACAAGCAAAATTAGAAAATATTTTGAACTTAATGATAAAATAGGATACTAAGAACTTAAGGGATAGCTATACCAAAGCCTTCAGAAGAGGGACAGTTACAACCTTAAATGCATAAATCATAAAAGAACAGAAGAAAATCAATGAGCTAAGTATCCATCTCAAGCATTCACAAACAGAATAGTAAATAAAATTCCAAAAAATTAGGAAAAAAAAATCAAAATAAAAACCTGGCAATTATAAAATAGGAAAATTCCAAGATAATCTAATAAAAATAGTGAGATATATAAAGGATAATATATTAAGACATGGGTTTATTCCAGAACTATACAGTATGTTTTACAATTAAAAATGAATAAAATTCACTATCAATAAAATAAAGCCCAAAGTTGGTGCTTTGAAAAGACTAACAACATTGATAAATGCACGCCAATGCTGTTCAGTAAAAAGAGAAGCACAAATTAACACTATCAGGAATTTAAAGGGGTTATCATTTCAGTTTCTACAGACATGAAAATGTTAAGAACCTATTATAACAATTTTATGCCAATAAATTTGCAAATTTGACAAAGTAGGAAATAAAACTTAAAAAATTACTAAATGGAAAAAAAAAACCCTCACTGGATGGTCTGTATAGTAGAGAAGACAAAGGATAGAATTAGTAAATTAAAGACAGACCAATGGAATCTGAACAGAGAGAAAACAGACCAAAAGAAAAACAGAGAGAAAACAAGAAACAGACCAAAAGAAAAAATGGACTCCTCTGCTGAAGCATTTCAGTAGAGAAGGGATAGCTTTTTTAATAAATGGTGGTGGAGCAATTAAACATCCACCATCAAAAAACTCCAAAACAACAAAGCAAAAAAATCCAAACACTTTATACAAAAAATAATTCAAGATGGATTGTGTTAATTGTAAAACATAAAATTTCAAGAAAAGAACATAGGTGAAAATCTTTGGGACCTAGGACTAAGTGGTAGTCTTTGATTTGATACCAAAATCATGATTTATTTGAGAAAAAGAAAAAATAGACTTCATCAAAATGAAAGTTTTTCCTGCAAAAGATCCTGTTAAAAGGATGAAAAGGCAAATTACAGACTGGGAAAAAAATATTTGCAAATCATATTTCTGAAAAAGGCCTTGAACCTCATGTAAATGAAGAACTCTCAAAACCTAATACTAAAAAAAAAAAAGTAATAAATAACTGGAATAATCTAATTACACAATAGTCAAAGGACATGCAGAGACATTTCATTGAAGAGGGCTATACAGATGGCAAATAAACACATGAAAAGATGTCTAATATTATTAGTCATTGGAGAAATGCAAATTAAAACCATAATGGGATATCACTATACACCTAACAGAATGTTTAAAATGAAAAATAGTGATAACGTCTAATGCTGGCAAGGGTGAGAATGTAAAGTAAGTACAGACACTCTGGAAAATACATTGGTATCTCCTTTCAAAACTAAAAATGGAGATATCATAAGACCCCGCAATTTCACTCTTGGGCCTTTATCCCAGAGAATTATAGACTTGAGTTCATGCAGGAATTTGTATATAAATGTTCGTAGCAGCCTTACTTACAAGAAATGAAAACTGGAAACTATCCAAATGTCTTTAAAGGGCGAATGGATAAACTGTGGTTACATCCGAACTTAATGTTATTCAGTAATAAAAAGGAACACATTACTGATAAACAAAACTTGGATGTGTCTCAGGATATAGTGTTGAATGAAAAAAGCCAATCTCAAAAAGATGCATACTGGATGATTCCATGTATGTAACAATCATGAAATAAACTGTGTAGAGATGGAGAATGGACTGGTGGACTGATGGTTGCCAGGAGTTAGAGACTGGGGTGGGTAGGGGATGCATGTGGCTATAAGGAGTAAAATAAGGGAGTCTTATGGTAATGGTACAACTGGGTATTTTGATTATAGTGGTGGTTATGCAAGCTACATTGATGATAGAACTGCATAGAATTACACACATATACCCACAAATGAGTATGTGTAACTGGTGAAATTCAATAAGCTTTATGGATTAAACTAGTATCAATTTCTTGGTTTTGATATTTTATAGTTATGTAACATAATAATACTGGGGAGGCTAAAAGAAGGGTGCACAGGGCGTCTCTACCCATTTGTTTGTAATCCCCTGTGCCTGTACAATTATTTTAAAATAAATTTAAAATCAAGATGATTATGTAATTTCCTAAACATATGGTTGAATGAAGTTAAAAAGTTTCCAGTACGCAAACAGGAAGTGTTCCTCTTTCAGAAAATAGGTTTCCTTCACTACCATAAAGTTCACTTTAGAAACCTCGCTTTTGCTAAGACCTACATTAGTATCTGTTTTTGCTATTGGGATGAAATCTGAAGATGATTTTTCACTTTTACAGAATGCTATTTACTTCTTTGCTTTATGTCCTTCCGGCTCACGAAAGGTGTCATAGGAACACTCTACTTGCAGATAGCTAGGAAAACCTGTATTTGTAATTCAACATATCAATATCATTCTTTTGGATTTACAGGATTGTCTTGGTCTCTATGATACCTATATTTATACATATACCTGCACACACATGTTTCAGTTTGTTTTGTTTTGGATAAAGCCAGAAGCCTGAGAATTGAAAATTATCACAAATGTCAGAGTTTGGCTACACCAGGATACCCAGGAAGGGCACAGAAAGTGGAAATCTCGAATAGGATAATAAGAATTTTAAAGCTTCACTTACTTGGTATTTCTTTTCGGGCAGCTCTTTTAAGTGATTGCTTTGAAAAATTATAAGTGATCAGAGCAACTTTGTAATCTTGGATTTCATTTCAGAGCTCCAATCTGATTCCCCATGCAGCTTTTCTTTCCTCTTTTCCTTAAAAAGCAGCTTATTTCTAGACTCCTCTACTGACTTGTCAATTTTACAAATGTGGCCAATGATCCATGAAAACAAAACAATTCACTGTAACACCGTTTAAATAAGGAAGGTAAGCAAACAGTTAAGTCAGTTCAAACTGAATAAACACAACCTCTGTTCCAATGAAACATGAAACTGCCAAATGTAATGCCACTTAGTTGTAGGTGCCCAATATATGCAGCAAAATTTAGATTTTTTATGACACATTTGACTGGAGAAGTGGATTTAATTCATGTTATTTTCATCACTGTTCTTTTGATATAAGCATTATTTATGTATGTAGGGGTGTGTGTGTGTGTGTGTGTGTGTGAAGGTGCATGTGTATTTTTCTTTTACGTGTCCAATATCTCATTTAAGACTTTGAAAATGCTCATGGGGTCTAGATTCTCTCTTATGGAGTCTAAAGTATAAATGACCTCATGTCTTTTCATCTATATGCCTTCTAGCCCAATGGTTCTCTAGCTTGCTGCAAAATCCCCCATTTGTTCAATTAGACTTTTGTGCCTAATTCCATTGTTTCTGATTTATGAGGACTAAGATAGAGCCTGAGAATGTGTGTTTCCAATAATGTTTCTAGTTAATACAGATTCTTCTGTTTAGGAAACTATAATTTGAGAACCACAGGTCTCATCCAGGATGAGTTCATCCATACATGGAAAAATTAGCTTTTCTGGAATGGCCAATAATCTTTTTTATGTCTTTCTCATTTATTACCAGTTTTTACTTAGATTTCCTTCATGATCTAACAGAAAAAAAGCACTGATTTCATCCAAAGCTTTGTTCAAAATTCATTTACTCCAGGATTGCTACTGTTTCATATCTGAAAATTAGGAAAATAATTCCAAAATTGATTTTACAAAGTCTGTGTACCAAAGCCCATGTACTTTGATTATCAGAAAACTTGCTGGGCCTTCCTCCAGTTTTAATTGCTCTTCCTCTTGACACAATCCTTACATATTTCATTTGCTAGTGCCTAACCTGTGAAACGGCAGACTAGAACATAGTAACCCAAAGAGTATTTAAATAATCCAGGTGAGGGATGAGGATGGTAGTGCATAGTATTTATTGAGTCCCTAGTTTGTAATAAGCACTGTACTAGATAATCTAATGACATTATCTCATCTACTCTACCCAAAAACCTATGAAAGTGGCATTATCCCTGTCCTACAGAAGCAGACACTGAGACAGATTTTGGAGTGCATGATATTGGTTAGGGATCATCACTTGTGAAGGAAGGAGTAGGAAGCTGGACTGGGTCGAGGGAGAAGCTGAATGACCATGCAAACCCAACAGAGTCTTTGACAGACCAACATGGGAATCTGGAGCAAGATTTGCTTGTCATGGTGTCCCATTGGGTTGCAATGGCTAGGTATTTATGTCCACACTTCACTGGAAATGGGTATCCCTGGAAAGAGTATGACCTCAGACAAGGAGGCTTTGTGTAGCTGGGGATGGCCCTGAAGTGGTCTACAGACTATGCCTCCTATCTCTGTGCTGGGAGGATGTACTTCTTTGAAGGAGAATTTGGGTGTTCACTGAGTTTGCCACTGATTTGTCCAAGAACACAGTAATTGTCTCAGTGAAAATTTAAATTCAGGACTATCTGATTCTTTTGAAGATATACTCCGTTATTTTCTAAAAAAATATTTGCTAAGTATATGCCTTAACCTTGTCTTGAGGAGTCCATCATGGACATTGACTGTCTTGTGTGACAATGCAACAATGTCCTCAGGTGCCATTGAACAATGTAGCAGTTTGTCCCTACATGCAAGGTCTCCAAACCTGTCATTTTGTCACCTGTCATCCTGTCAGGGAGCTGAAAGAGCACAGAATCCATGAATAGTCTATTGCTTTCACAGAAGCTGCCATCATTCTTCATCCTAATGACTCGATCTCTTGACTGGTCTTCCTGCTTCCATTCTTGCCCACCTCCAACGACTAGATGGATACTGAAAATGCATTCATGCCACAACTCTGCTCAAGTATTTGAAGTTATTTCTCTTCCTATGTATGTGTGTGTATGTATATAGATGTATTCTACGTGTGTATAGTTTTACTCAGGACACCATTTTTGCAGTGTGCAGTTGATACATTCACACTCAGACTGATCATTATTTATCTCCCCTACTCTAATTTCAGATTCTTCTAAAGTTTTTATCCATCATGTTCACTCCTGAACAACCAGATTTTTAAAAAGTGCTTGCTATCCATTGAGTAATTACTAAATATCTGGTAAATAAATTGTATGAAAAAATGGTGTTAGCAAAAAAAAAAAAAGATATGTAAGGATCAGAAAACTGATTTGGTTTCAAAACCTATTTAATCTAGACAAATTACATCAAACTCTAAGCTTTGTTTTGCTATGTTTTCCATCTTAATTGGAGTTAATACATTGGCATTTTTAATGAAATGAAATAGCAGATAAAGAAAATGTTATGGAAAAGGATAAATAGGGTTATAAAATTGTTAAATTCAAATGTGTATCCCTATAATATTGCATAAATTGCCACAACTCTTTTCCTATAAAAAATATAAACTCTCGTCATTGGGAAAATGTGTTGATATGGATTATCTAATGTACTGATAAAAGATGAATTACTACTCTTTTGTTTTTCACTTTTTAAAATTTGAGTGGCATTTGCAATTACAGCATATCCAAGACACTCTGGTACATATTTATACTTTGTGTTTGACAAAGTGTGTCTTCAAGGCAGGCCTTATCTATGAAATTATTCTGAGGCTACTTGATATGTATGTTCCAGACAGGCTGGTCTTCCCAACTCCTCCTCCTCAACACTCCATGGCTTGTGCATACTCACAGTCCCACCATTCATTTCCTCCTCTATCTACTCTTGTCAGCCCCTCCCAAAAGAATTGTCATCATTCACCTGCTCCTTCCTACCTGGTCAGGATGCTTCTCCATTCTGCATCTTCCTTCCTCAAAAATGCTGCCCACATTGATTTTCCTGGTTTTCAGCAACAACTGCACTTATGCGTGGTGTCATACTGTTCAATATTTAGTTCTGTTGTTTAATATAATGTTCTACATCACATGCATAGATCCCTTCTGAGAAGAGAAAGTCCCTGAGAACAAAGATTGGGTTGCTCATTCCTCTACTGTGCCGCAAAGCTGCCACCGCTCTACAAAGATAAGCAGATGCTTGGCAGAACTCTAGATGTTATTTTTCCTAACACAGCAATTTCTGATCTCTGCAGCTTTTATAGGCCCCCTCTCAGTAAAGGAATTGAACCATTTTCATTAGATAGATAGATCACTGAAGAAGAAACAAGGAGTATTTCATGATCCCAGATCTGCATTCACAGAGTTAGTAAGGCTGTGGAAAGCAGAGCTTCAAGGCTTCAAACTGAATATTAAACTGCAATTAGATTGTCAGCCCTGAAAGGGTTGTCATGGTCTATCTTCAGGATAAAACAGTTTGTGGTCTGCGACTGATGTAAAACTTTCCTAAACCAGCTCCCAGATCCTTGGAACTCACTCCATTCATAACACCATTTTTACCTTGCACAGTTGGTCAGGGTTTTGCAAAAACAAAAAAAAGCAGAAATGATTGCCTTCCACTCCCCAGTGTGATAGCCAAAGTCATAGTAGGGACAAAGACCATGCAAGCTCAGGGACCTAAAGTAGTCTGGGAATCTAAAAAAAGGGCTTTATAATAGTCTGGATGGACTCTGGATAAAATTGTGCTACTGATCATAAAACAGTGCCTTTCAGTAGTTTTGAGCATCATTTCCTTGTCCTTACTTTTCTTCAGATTCTTCCCAAGTTCTGGCTATTACTGGCTTGTCCAGCATCTAGAGCTCCTCACTCCACCTCCAAAGAGCTAGCATTTTGCTTCTTCCTGCTGCGATACAATCCAATTGCTTATGTTCTATCCTCTGAGGAGCACTCTAAGATCCTGAAGCTGATATAAAAAAAAAAATCAAGAAAAACAACAATGGTTTGGAGGCCAAAAGTGAGATTTCAAATCAGAAACACTGGACATGTTCTCATAGCCCTAACTAGCTATGTGACCTTGAGCAAGTCACTGAATCTTTAAAGCTTTAGATGACTCATAGGTAAATAGGATCATAAAGGAGCCTATTTCATGGCCTTGTGGTGAAGATGAAGTAAAATTATGTGTGCTAAGTGCCTGCTATGGAGACTTGCAATACTAAATGCATCCTCAGTATCAAAATGAATATTGTTCTCAGAGAAAATACTCTAAACACAGCCCGTCAATATTTTTGCTTAAAGATGTCATTAATGATGAAGGACGTCGGGCACTAAAACTCATTTCTTTTTTTTTTGGTATAAAGGGACTTGGGATTCACCAAGATGGATTCAGAAGGCAGTCACCCCCTCCACCAAATAAGCATGACAAGAAACAACTGTCATCATCAGCACTTTCCTTTCAGTCACTTTCTATGAGGAGGAAGAAGAGCCACCAAGTAAAAACCCTACTTTCTCTGCCTCTTAGCACTGAACATAAGCACCAGCATGATTTCCTTCAGAAGCTTCCAGAGTTTAACATTCTTACTCTAGGACTCTTCAAAACTCCTTTGAGCTAGAGTTGATGCAGGTGTCAGCATCTTTTTGTTTTACATGGAAAAAAAAATAAACCCTAAAATGGAAACCTAACCTTTGAAGACTAACATAAGAAAAAGAGTACATGTGATCAGGGTTTTAGTCTTAAATTTGTCACTAACAGCATTATTTTATTAAAATCAATTTCTATCAGTATATTTACTTCTCAAATATCCTCATCCATCAACTGCTTGCCTTACAACTACACAGGGCAGCTATAGGATTAAAATAAAGTGTGAACTGAAAGCATTTTGAAAAGGAACAACCACTCTACAATTATAGGAACAATTATTCCCATCAGAAACACCACAGCCAGAAGCCAAATTTGCATATCAACACTTCATTATTGGAGGCGTTGGTACATGAGCAATTTTAAAACAAATTGTAATTTGAGTTTTCATGGGTTTTGCACTTTCTGTGACTATCTTGTTTACTTGCTTTTATCCAAAAGGAAAAGTCTGTCAAATCTGCTAAATTACTCAGTTTACTGTCATTTTTCTTATTTGTTTCGGCGATGTATGTGATGCTTCTGAGTCTCATCACTGCTAATCTTCAATTACCCAGGCTAAGACAGGGATTCCGTTGTACCCCTTTTCAGCCTAGGGAAGCAGAGCCAGATGGTGAGGGGAAAGCAAATGCCAGCCAATGTTGGAATCATGGAGAGCCATCATTCTAGAGACAATCTGATTAACTTTTGCCTGAAGAAGTTTCCCTCATGTTCTCAAATTCACTAGCTTACAAGAGCCACTTGTAGCTCATGACTGGCATTCAGGCATAAGGTTTACGTTCTCTAGGAATTCTGAGAAGTGCAATAAAGGCCGTCATGTAATCACTGATGGTATACTACCATCTCAGGGTGCTCCCTCATGTCACTTCCCGGAAGTCCTTAAAAAAAAAAAAGTGGAGGAGTATCTGAAATGTTCACCACTAGACCTATACTTCTCTTCTTCATTTTTGTCAAGTATCACAGAATAGATTAATATTTAGCGGGTGAGATAAACTTGAATTCCTCTCTCATAGCCATGTAACCATATCATACTAAACATTGCTTTGGAGAAAGAGAAACAACAATGGAAGGCAGGAGAACAGGTGCAGAGGAGACAAGTATTATAGCTCCTAAAAAATATTCAGTTGCCACTTTAAGATCCTTAGATTTTCAAGTAAAATATAGAAAAAAATGCCACTACAAAAATGTACCACACTAAGTTATAGAAATATTTGTTTTAAGCATAGATTTATAAGCATTGACTCTATATGATATTCTCACTTTAAGAAAACTTAAGATGCATTAGATACAAAAATCCAAATATATAAAACACTTAAAATAGGAGAGAACTGTTTTAGTGAAGATTCTTAAACTTAGCAAAAGGATTTATTAGCAGGCTATTTTAAGTCTAAAAATCATGAACTGGAAACATACAAACTATTAAAATCCAGCTCAAATTTAAGGTCAATGCAAATAAGGATAAAGCACCTAAAATTAGAATTATACCATTCAATTTAGAGAATTTGATTTATAAAATTTTGATTTGCATGCAATTTCTTAGTAATTTAACTTTGTACAAAGTAAGTCATGGCAACAGAACTGTGAGATGATTCTCCTGGTCCCTGAACTAGGTTTTGTTTATTTAATCTCTTTAAGAGTAGTAAGGAGTACAAGGAAGACAAGTATTATTACCCTGCGGAGATGAGGCCATCACAGCTTGCCCATCAGGCCCTGAAAGTGTCTAATCGGAAAAGAATAAACTATAAGGAACTACATGAAATCTGGTAGTGGATCACAATCCATGGTTTCTGCATTATTAGAAACTAGCCATGGTTTCTGCATTATGAATTTTGTTTGTCTGGAGAAATGAACTGAGGATCACAATGATATAGCAGAGGCAGCTTGAAGCAGATTGATGGTATACGGAAGGCATTTCTTAACCCAGCAAGTGAGGCTTGTTCTGATTCTGGAACTCTGATGGTTAGTTTGGTCTTTACACGGTAGCTGGATCCCAAGAACAAGCATTTTATTTATTTATTTATTTATTTTTTAAAAGATTTTATTTATTTATTTGACAGAGAGACACACAGTGAGAGAGGGAACACAAGCAGGGCGAGTGGGAGAGAGAGAAGCAGGCTTCCTGGGGAGCAGGGAGCCCAATGTGGGGCTCGATCCCAGGACTCTGGGATCTTGACCCGAGCCGAAGGCAGATGCCCAACAACTGAGCCACCCAGGCGCCCCAAGAACAAGCATTTTAAGTGGCAAATGCAGAAGCTGCAGAGCTCTAATGGTTCAAACTCTGAAAGTATACATAACCTCACCTCTACTAACCACTACTGCCCACAAGCAATCATAGGGCCAGCCCAGATCCAAGGAGATGGGAGAAACAGACTATGCTTCCTGTTGGAGTGGTGAGGACACTGCAGAGTAGCATGTGGGATGGGATACATAGTGGCAACTGACACAACCTACCACAGGACTTCAAAGATTTCGCAGGAAAATCACATGCATCATTTCTTTCTCATAACTCTCAGTACGAACCTTGGAGAGCAGCCAGACTTGACCAAGTACTATGTACCCTGAGAGTTAAGAACAAACAAACCAAATTTGGCACTCACCTGGCGGAACCGGTCTAGGTCAACTTTGTTACCCACCAGCACCAGGGGAATTTCATAGGTGTGGCGGACTTGAAAAATGAGCTCTTTAAACTTGGCAGCTTCCTGGAATGACTGGCGGTCGGTGACAGAGTAGCAGATGATGAATCCCTCCCCACCTCGCATGTACTGCTCCCGCATGGCTGTGAACTCTGCCTGCAGGAAAAGAACAAAATTGTTATGTAATTTAAAACAGTGAAGCCAACATGTCAATAAAATAAGAGGTCAAAAGTAGATAAATTATGAGACAAGGTAGTTTGGGTAGAAATTTCATCAAAGTTTATTTCTGGGCTTTGCATATAGGAAAGCATGAGGAGGTCTAACTCTACCATTATGAAATCTGAATGCTTTAAAGTGTTCTGAGTGTTTGGGCACCTGGGTGGCTCAGTTGGTTAAGCGACTGCCTTCGGCTCAGGTCATGATCCTGGAGTCCCGGGATCGAGTCCCGCATCAGGCTCCCTGCTCAGCAGGGAGTCTGCTTCTCCCTCTGACCCCCCCCCCCTCATGCTCTCTCTATCTCATTCTCTCTCTCAAATAAATAAAATCTTTAAAAAAAAAAAGTGTTCTGAGTGTTCACCTTTAATCATAGAAAATTTGATTTAAGAGATCTTGAGGGAGATATGTTAAATAGCAGGTTAACTAAGGAACTCTTAGAGATTGTATATATCCTTTTTTAAAAAATTTTTTTATTGTTATGTTAATCACCATACATTACATCATTAGTTTTAGATGAAGTGTTCCACGATTCATTGTTTGTGCATAACACCCAGTGCTCCATGCAGAACGTACCCTCCTCAATAACCATCACCAAGCTAACCCATCCTCCCACCCCCCTCCCCTCTAGAACCCTCAGTTTGTTTTTCAGAGTCCATCGTCTCTCATGGTTCATCTACCCCTCCGATTTCCCCTCCTTCATCCTTCCCCTCCTGCTATCTTTTTTTTTTTCCTTAACATATATTGCATTATTTGTTTCAGAGGTACAGATCTGAGATTCAATAATCTTGCACAATTCACAGCGCTTACCAGTGCACATACCCTCCCCAGTGTCTATCACCCAGTCACCCCATCCCTCCCACCCCACCCCCCACTCCAGCAACCCTCAGTTTGTTTCCTGAGATTAAGAATTCCTCATATCATGAGGTCATATGATACATGTCTTTCTCTGTTTGACTTATTTCGCTCAGCATAATACCCTCTAGTTCCATCCATGTTGTTGCAAATGGCAAGATCTCATTCCTTTTGATGGCTGCATAATATTCCATTGTATATATATACCACCTTTTCTTTATCCATTCATCTGTCGATGGACATCTGGGCTCTTTCCATAGTTTGGTTATTGTGGACATTGCTGCTATAAACATTGGGGTGCACGTACCCTTTCGGATCCCTACTTTTGTATCTTTGGGGTAAATACCAAGTACTGCAATTGCTGGATTGTATGGTAGCTCTATTTTCAACTTTTTGAGGAACCTCCATACTGTTTTCCAGAGTGGCTGCACCAGCTTGCATTCCCACCAACAGTGTAGGAGGGTTCCCCTTTCTCCGCATCCCCACCAACATCTGTCATTTCCTGACTTGCTAATTTTAGCCATTCTGACTAGTGTGAGGTGGTATCTCATTGAGGTTTTGATTTGGATTTCCCTGATGCTGAGTGATACTGAGCACTTTTTCATGTGTCTGTTGGCCATTTGGATGTCTTCTTTGGAAAAATGTCTGTTCATGTCTTCTGCCCATTTCTTGATTGGATTCTTTGTTCTTTGGGTGTTGAGTTTGATAAGTTCTTTATAGATTTTGGATACTAGCCCTTTATCTATAGGTCATTTGCAAATATCTTCTCCCATTCTGCCAGTTGTCTTTTGGTTTTGTTGACTGTTTCCTTTGCTTTGCAAAAGCTTTTGATCTTGATGAAGTCCCAATAGTTCATTTTTGCCCTTGATTCCCTTGCCTTTGGTGATGTTTCTAGGAAGAAGTTGCTGTGGCTGAGGTTGAAGAGGTTGCTGCCTGTGTTCTCCTTTAGGATTTTGATGAACTCCTGTCTCACATTGAGGTCTTTCAAACATTTGGAGTCTATTTTTGTGTGTGGTGTAAGGAAATGGTCCAGTTTCATTCTTCTGCATGTGGCTATCCAATTTTCCCAACACCATTTGTTGAAGAGACTCTTTTTTCCATTGGGCATTCTTTCCTGCTTTGTCAAAGATTAGTTGACCATACAGTTGAGGGTCCATTTCTGGGCTCTCTATTCTGTTCCATTGATCTATGTGCCTGTTTTTGTGCCAGTACCATACTGTCTTGATGTTGACAGCTTTGTAATAGAGCTGGAAGTCCGGAATTGTGATGCTGCCAGCTTTGCTTTTCTTTTTCAACATTCCTCTGGCTATGCGGGGTCTTTTCTGGTTCCATACGAATTTTAGGATTATTTGTTCCATTTCTTTGAAAAAAGTGGATGGTATTTTGATGGGGATTGCATTGAATGTGTAGATTGCTCTAGGTAGCATTGACATCTTCACAATATTTGTTCTTCCAATCCATGAGCATGGAACGATTTTCCATTTCTTTGTGTCTTCCTCAATTTCTTTCATGAGTATTTTATAGTTTTCTGAGTACAGATTCTTTGCCTCTTTGGTTAGATTTATTCCTAGGTATCTTATGGTTTTGGTTGCAATTGTAAATGGGATCAACTCCTTAATTTCTCTTTCTTCTGTCTTGTTGTTGGTGTATAGGAATGCCACTGATTTCTATGGATTGATTTTATATCCTGCCACTTTACTTAATTCCTGTATGAGTTCTAGCAGTTTTGGGGTGGAGTCTTTTCGGTTTTCCACATAAAGTATCGTATCATCTGCAAAGAGTGAGAGTTTGACGACTTCTTTGCCGATTTGAATGCCTTTGATTTCTTTTTGTTGTCTGATTGCTGTGGCTAGGGCTTCCAATACTATGTTGAATAGCAGTGGTGATAGTGGACATCCCTGCCGCGTTCCTGACCTTAGGGGGAAGGCTCTCAGATTTTCCCCATTGAGAATGATATTTGCTGTAGGTTTTTCATAGATGGCTTTTATGATATTGAGGTATGTACCCTCTATGCCTATACTCTGAAGAGTTTTATCAGGAAAGGATGCCATACTTTGTCAAATGCTTTTTGCATCTATTGAGAGGATCATATGATTCTTGTTCTTTCTTTTGTTAATGTATTGTATCACGTTGATTGATTTGGGGATGTTGAACCAACCTTGCAGCCCAGGGATAAATCCCACTTGGTCGTGGTGAATAATCCTTTTAATGTACTGTTGGATCCTATTGGCTGGTATTTTGGTGAGAATTTTTGTATCCATGTTCATCAAGGATATTAGTCTGTAGTTCTCCTTTTTGATGGGGTATTTGTTGGTTTTGGGATCAAGGTAATGGTGGCCTTATAAAATGAGTTCAGAAGTTTTCCTTCCATTTCTATTTTTTGGAACAGTTTCAGAAGAATAGGTATTAATTCTTCTTGAAATGTTTGGTAGAATTCCCCTGGGAAGCCATCTGGCCCTGGGCTTTTGTTTGTTGGGAGATTTTTGATGACTGCTTCAATTTCCTTAGTGGTTATAGGTCTGTTCAGGTTTTCTATTTCTTCCTGGTTCAGTTTTGGTAGTTGATACATGTCTAGGAATGCATCCATTTCTTCCAGATTATCTAATTTGCTGGCATAGAGTTGCTCATAATATGTTCTTATAACTGTTTGTATTTCTTTGGTGTTGGTTGTGATCTCTCCTCTTTCATTCCTGATTTTATTTATTTGGGTCATTTCTCTTTTTTTTTTCTTTTTTTTGTTTGATAAATCTGGCCAGGGGTTTATCAGTCTTATTAATTCTTTCAAAGAACAAGCTCCTAGTTTCGTTGATCTATTCTACTGTTCTTTTGGTTTCTATTTCATTGATTTCTGCTCTGATCTTTACTATTTCTCTTCTCCTGCTGGGTTTAGGCTTTATTTGCTGTTCTTTCTCCAGCTCCTTTAGGTGTAGGGTTAGGTTGTGTACTTGAGACCTTTCTTGTTTCTTGAGAAAGGCTTGTATTGCTATATACTTTCCTCTTAGGACCGCCTTTGCTGCATCCCAAAGATTTTGAATAGTTGTGTTTTTATTTTCATTGGTTTCCATGTATTTTTTTAATTCTTCTTTAATTTCCGGGTTGACCCATTCATTCATCAGTAGGATGCTCTTTAGCCTCCATGTATTTGAGTTCTTTCCAACTTTCCTCTTGTGATTGAGTTCTAGTTTCAAAGCATTGTGGTCTGAAAATAGGCAGGGAATGATCCCAATCTTTTGGTACCGGTTGAGAGCTGATTTGTGACCTAGGATGTGATCTATTCTGGAGAATGTTCCATGGGCACTAGAGAAGAATGTGTATTCCGTTGCTTTGGGATGGAATGTTCTGAATATGTCTGTGAAGTCCATTTGGTCCAGTGTGTCATTTAAAGTCTTTCTTTCCTTGTTGATCTTTTGCTTAGACGATCTGTCCATTTCAGTGAGGGGGGTGTTAAAGTCCCCCACTATTATTGTATTGTTGTCGATGTGTTTCTTTGCTTTTGTTATTAATTGCCTTATATAATTGGCTGCTCCCATGTTAGGGGCATATATATTTACAATTGTTAGATCTTCCTGTTGGATAGACCCTTTAAGTAGGATATCGTGTCCTTCCTCATCTCTTATTATAGTCTTTGGTTTAAAATCTAATTTGTCTGATATAAGGATTGCCACCCCAGCTTTCTTTTGGTGTCCATTAGCATGGTAAATGGTTTTCCACCCCCTCACTTTCAATCTGGGGGTGTCTTTGGGTCTAAAATGAGTCTCTTGCAGACAGCATATTGATGGGTCTTGTTTTTCAATCCAATCTGATAGCCTGTGTCTTTTGATTGGGGCATTTAGCCCATTTACATTCAGGGTAACTATTGAAAGATAGGAATTTAGTGCCATTGTATTGCCTGTAAGGTGACTCTGACTGTATATTGTCTGTGTTCCTCTCTGGTCTATGTTACTTTTAGGCTCTCTCTTTGCTTAGAGGACCCCTTTCAATATTTCTTGCAGGGCTGGTTTCGTGTTTGTGAATTCTTTTAGTTTTTGTCCTGGAAGCTTTTTATCTGTCCTTCTATTTTCAGTGACAGCCTAGCTGGATAGAGTATACTTGGCTGCATATTTTTCTCATTTGGTGCTCAAAATAGATCATGCCAGTCCTTTCTAGCCTGCCAGGTCTCTGTGGATAGGTCTGTTGCCAATGTCTCTATCATTGTAGGTTACAGACCTCTTGTTCTGAGTTGCTTTCAGGACTTTTTCTGTGTCTCTGAGACTCGTAAGTTTTACTATTAGATGTCAGGGTGTTGACCTATTTTTATTGATTTTGAGAGGGGTTCTCTGTGCTTCCTGGATTTTGATGCCTGTTTCCTTCCCCAAATTAGGGAAGTTCTGCTATAATTTGCTCCATTATACCTTCTGCCCCTCTCTTTCTTCTTCTTCTGGGATCCCAATTATTCTAATGTTCTTTCATCTTATGGTATTGTTTATCTCTCAAATTCTGCCCTCGTGATCCAGTAGTTGTTTATCTCTCTTTTTCTCAGTTTCTTTATTTTCCATCATTTGGTCTTCTATATCACTGATTCTCTCTTTTGCCTCATTTATCCTAGCAGTTAGTGCCCCCATATTTGATTGCACCTCATTAATAGCCTTTTTGATTTTTACTTGGTTAGATTTTAGTTCTTTTACTTCTCCAGAAAGGGTTTCTCTAATAACTTCCATGCTTTTCTCAAGCCCAGCTAGTATCTTTAAAGTGATGATTCTGAACTCTAGATCTGACATCGTACCAATGTCTGTATTGAGTAGGTCCCTGGCAGTCGGTACTACCTCTTGTTCTTTTTGTTGAGGTGATTTTTTCCATCTTGTCATTTTGTCCAGAGGAGAATAGATTAATGAGAGAACAAAATGCTAACAGGATAACAATGTTCCCAGAAAATATACTCTAAACAAATCAGAAAAGACCTGAAGCAGTGGGAAAAAAAGGGAAAGAGGAAAAAAGAAAAAGATAAAAACAAACAAAAACAGAACAAAACAGAAAAACAGAATGTGATCAAATATGATCAAGCTGGTATATAGATCAGTGCCACACACTAGATTTTGGGTGTATTTTGGTCTGTTAGAAGAAAGTGCCTCCCAAAATTTTAAAGAAAGAAAAACTTATATATGTACAAAAATAAGAGTTGATATGAAGGGATGGAATATGACTGTAAAGATGGAAATTATAAAAAATTTTATAAAAGGAATTGATAAGAAGTTGTTTGAAAAAAGAAAGAAGAGGATTTAAAAAAAAAAGAAAAAAAAAGGGAGAGAATGTGATCAGGCAGGGGAGTAGAAAAAAAAATACACTAGAGATTTAGGGTATATTTTGATCTGTTAGGAGAAACCATCCCAAAATTTTAAAGAGAGAACAACTTATATATACATGCCAAAAATATGGGTAACTACTATGAAGGGATAGAATATGACTCTAAAAATGAAAAATAAAAATTTTTTTTAAAAAAGAGATTGATAAGATGGTGGTTGAAAAAGGGAAAAAGAAAAATTAAAAAAAAAAAGAAAAGACAGTTAAAATAAATTAACTTTAAAGACTAAAGAATCATGGTAAAAAAGCCATGAATTCTATGTGCATTATTCCCCTAGTGCTGGAGTTCTGCCGTTCTCATTGATCGGTAGACTTGGTCTTGGCTGGCTGTTCTTGCTGATCTTCTGGGGGAGGGGCCTGTTGCTGTGGTTTCCAAAAGTCTTTGCCGGAGGCGGAATTGCCCTGCCCTTGCCCAGTCCGGGCTAAGTAATCTGCTCAGGTTTGCTCTCCAGAGCTTTTGTTCCCTGCAAGCTTTCCGTACAGCTTTGGAGGCGGAGAGTATAAATGGCAGTGGAGAGTCTAAATGGTAGCCTCCCAATCTCTGCCCCGGAGGAGCCGAGAACTCGGGGCCCCGCTCCTCAGTGAGCCCCCAGAGAAAAGCCGTCAGTCACTCCCGTCTCCTCGGTCTCCAGCCGCACTCCGTGCTCACCCAGCCTGTGACCGAGCGTTTCTATCTCTGGCACCCGACCCCGTGTGGAGTCTCCAAACCCAGCAGATCCCTGCGGTGCGCTCCCGCGTGGCTCCTCCCGGGGGAGGAAGGTGAGTCTCCCTGGATCTGCCGCTTGTTGGGTCCCTGCTGGAGGAGCAGGGGCCCGACTGTGCCGCGGATCACGGTTTATGGCAACTCCGAGCTGAGAGCCCGCACCTGGGCTCTGTCTCTGCAGCCGGCTTCCCCGCTCCGATATCTGGGAGCTCTGCCACACTCAGGCACCCCCGGTCTTTCTGTGACCCCGAAGGTCCTGAGACCACACTGTCCCACGAGGGTTCCACCCCCCGCTTAGCTACTGGAGCGACGTCCCTCAGCAGAGCCGACTTCTAAAAGTTCCAATTTTGTGCTCCGGCTCTATCACTTGCCAGAAGCAGCCAACGGAGGCCCCTCCCCCGCCATCTATCCTCCCGAATAACGCCTCGGATTTACTTCTCCGCACGTCCTACCTTCCAGATAGTCGCTTTTCTGTTCAGAGAGTTGTTGCTCTTCTTTTCTTCGATCTCCTGTTGAGTTTGTAGGTGTTCAGAATGGTTTGATCCCTATCCAGCTGAATTCCTGAGAGGAGAGGAAATCCAGGTCTCCTACTCCTCCGCCATCTTGCTCCGCCCCTCTGTATATATCCTTTTAATAGCTTTCTACTTAATGGTCTAGTTTTAGGAAAGGAAATCTAAATTTGTGTACTCTAAACTTTAAAACCTAGAGGAACTAATTTTCTCCTCAAAAAGATGAAAAGAAACACGAGTTTAACCTTGATTATCCCTGTGAACAGAGGAAATTATAAGCATAGATAATCCCAGACCCAGTTATGTGCTTGAGTTTTCTTAGATTTGTTTCCCCAAGGGGCACAGAGGGAACTTGACGGCGGAGTCTTTGGGCAGTTTCCACGTTCTGTTCACTCTTACATCCTCTCCTCTCTTTGCAGAGGAGGACAGGATCACCTTCCGAAGGTACCGATGTCCCAACCTGGGAGACACTGCTGTACCAGCTTTTCATGTTGCAGCCCAACTGAACTACAATTTCCTGGCAACTCAAAATTCAGTATTTGGTCTGAGTTGCAATCTGAAACATTCCTTTTAGTCAGAAGTTTTCATTCACTGTTACTCTGTTGAATCCATTGTTAAATCACAAGGTCGGGTCAGATACAAGCAAGAGGAAATACACAACTTAGACTCCGGCTGTGGAACAAGCCATGTTAAACGATAAAAGAACAAAAGAACATAGTGTGACTTGGAAATAAAGTCATCGAAGAAAGAAAGATTCACATAAGCTTGAGCTGTATTTGAAGAACTTGAGATGTGAATTCTTCACCCAACAAGCTATTTATAGGAATTACTAAAATGCCTTCTTCAGAGTAATTGTTGAAACAAATGTTAATTTGATTTAACATGGCTTGACTTTTGAGGGGTAGGAGTGTTTACTTAGATCCAGAAATTGTGGAAAACTGAGGTGCTTACAAGTGTAGAGAGGATAATAAAGTTAATAGGGTATGGAGTTAGTGGGTGATCTTTTAAAACATTTTCAGTGAACATGGAATGGGTGCAAATAGTATCACTGGGTTCAACCAATCATTTTAAAGTTTTACGAACTTGAGCCCAGAAAGGATTAAAAAAAAAAGAGAGAGAGAGAGAGAGAGACTGAGAAAGACTTTTCCAATGATGACCAGCCAGCTAATATTGAGTTGGTTTGAATAACTTATCTTCTCTGATTCACACTATCTCAATTTACTTAGTACTAAAGTTTACCTCAATCCTAAATTTCACCATGTAAGTGTCATGTGCTAACATGGGAGAAAGAAATCCTCCTGGGCCTCAGTTTCTTCATCTCTAAGACAAACGAGGCTTATAAAAGTTCTGATGTTCCTCTCAGTTCTGGCATTCTCTAATTCTGAAAACCCTCTGCCTCAGTCAGAATCCCATAGCTGATGTGGACTGACTAGAGCCCTATGGATTGAAATTGCTAAATGAAGTTTCCCCGACTTATAATTACATTTTTCAAATAGAAATGGTACAATCACTGTAGAAATATATGTGATATTTAAGAAAATATAAATGGATTTATTACATCAGTGTAAATGATCAAAACCATAAAAGTACAAACTAAACTGGAGAAAATTTATTTTACAATTTATAGTTCACTGTCAATTACTGTCTTAAGCATTAAAATTCTTTATTTTTAATTGTCTATTGTCTATTGAAAAATATACCCATTGCAAAATATTCAAGAGGTACAGAAGTATATAAAATTAATTTTATTATCTCAACCCCAGCTTTTTTTTTCCAAATGCATGACAGTTAATAGTTTCTTTACCCTTACAGAAATAGTTTATGTACACACAAGGAAAGACATCTACATTCCACCTTTACATACTTTTTATACTCAAATGGGCACATAGTGTATACAATTTTTACTTTTAACCTTAGTTAAGATTTAATATCCCTAATATACCTTGGAGATCATTCCATATAAGCACAAAGAAGTATTATTTGCCATGAATGCATCATAATTCCTTTAACACATGTACCATAATTTATGTAACTAGTTGCCTATAAACAGATATTTAGAGGTCTTCCTTTATTCCTATTATCAACTATGCTGCAATATAGATTCCTAAACATCCACATTGCACAGATGTATATCTGAGAAGTAGTATTGCTAGATGAGAGAGAACACACATTTTTACTTTTGAGAAATAGTGCTGATTTCACCAAAGATATCGTACCAATAACTCTTTCCGACATTACGTAAATGTACCTGTTCCCCTCATTCTCACTCATGACACTTATCAAATTTTTCTACCTTTTATACATTTTAGGGTAAAAAATAGAATCTTGTTTCTTTCATCTGTATTTATATGAGAGTCATATTGAGCATCTCCTATGTTTCTTACCCATTTACAAATTCTCTCCTAGATATGGTTTTATTTTAAAAAATGAAATGTTTTTTATTCTTTGATTTGGGGATTTGGAAAAAAAATTCTCACTGGAGAAGGTTCTATGTGAGACATAAGAAAAAAAATACATTTGAGTACATTAACAATAACTACATCATAGAGAAAAGACTAATAAATTTGAAGAAGTCCAACACCTATTAGGAAGACAGGCAAAGTACAGGAAAGTAAAATTCACAGAGAACAAATGGGTGAATGAATGAGTGAATATTCAATTGTGCTGATTAACTAGACTCCAAGTCACATATATGTTATATTAATAGATCTACCAGTCCTTCCATCTGCTCTGAATTGAAGTCTCCAAGTATGAGGTTCTAGCATTAGTATTTTAGAGTTCCTTGTTTGATTTTGCTTTGCACCTAGATGCAGGGGTATATAACTGTGTTTGTGTTCAAAAGTGGTCTTTACGATCTGAGCACAGAACCTGGGAAGCACAGTACATGACTTTTAGTTCTGTTACTCACAATATGTCCTCTAACAAATCACCTAACCCCTCAGTGCCTCAATATCCTTCTTTGTCAAAAGGGATTAGGACACACACTTAACCTGTCTTACAGGGCTGTAGAAAGGATCAAATGAAAGAACAGATATAAAAATGCTTTGATCGATTTTTAAAATACAGTACAAATTAAGCCTATTATCATCTCTGGTACAAATCCTGCAGAATAGAAGCTGTCACTGGGAGTACAGGCATAAAATCCTCTTTGAGCTGCATTAAATATAAATGTAGAAGTATTTCTCAAATATGCTTAATCAGAAAATTAAGGTTTTTTTTTTTTTCCTCCAAATAGGAGACACTCTCCACCAATAAAACAGATATAATTAAGCTATCCCAATGAAAGGGGAGGATACTTCCTCTTACCTGACTTTATCCATACTAACTCTTTTCAAAGCATATATAGGTTTTTCTTAAAGATGCACTGGAAGCCCATTTTTGGACTTGATTATTTGTTTTTGGGGTTTGATTATTTGTTTTGAGTTTGAGAAGTTCTTTATAGATCTTGGATACCAGCCCTTTATCCATAGTGTCATTTGCAAATATCTTCTCCCATTCTGTGGATTGCCTCTTTGTTTTGTTGACTTTTTTTTTTTTTAAAGATTTTATTTATTTATTTGACGAGAGAGAGAGACACAGCAAGAGAGGGAACACAAGCAGGGGGAGTGGGAGAGGGAGAAGCAGGCCTCCAGCGGAGCAGGGAGCCTGATGCGGGGCTTGATCCCAGGACCCTCGGATCAAGACCCAAGCCGAAGGCAGATGCTTAACGACTGAGCCACCCAGGCGCCCCTTGTTGACTGTTTCTTTTGCTGTGCAGAAGCTTTTTATCTTGATGAAGTCCCAAAAGTTCATTTTTGCTTTTGTTTCACTAGCTTCTGGAGATGTATCTTGAAAGAAGTTGCTGTGGCTGATGTCAAAGAGGTTACTGCCTATGTTCTCCTCTAGGATTTGGATGGAATCCTGTCTCACATTGAGGTCTTTCATCCATTTTGAGTTTATCTTTGTGTACGGTGTTAGAGAATGGTTGAGTTTCATTCTTCTGTATATAGCTGTCCAATTTTCCCAGCACCATTTATTGAAGAGACTGTCTTTTTTCCATTGCATATTTTTTCCTGCTTTGTCAAAGATTATTTGACCACAGAGTTGAGGGTCCATATCTGGATTCTCTATTCTGTTCCATTGGTCTATATGTGTATTTTTGTGCTAGTTATCATCCTGTCTTGGTGATCACAGCTTTGTAATATAGCTTGAAATCAGGCAACGTGATGCCCTCAGCTTTGTTTTTCTTTTTCAACATTTCCTTGGCGATTCGGGGTCTTTTCTGATTCCATACAAATTTTAGGACTGTTTGTTCCAGCACTTTGAAAAATGTCATTGGAATTTTGACTGGAATGGCATTGAAGGTATAGATTGCTCTGGGTAGTATAGACATTTTAACAATGTTTATTCTTCCGATCCATGAGCATGGAATATTTTTCCATCTTTTTGTGTCTTCTTCAATTTCTTTCATGAGTGTTCTGTAATTCCTAGAGTATGGATCCTTTACCTCTTTGGTTAGGTTTATTCCAAGGTATCTTATGGTTTTTGGTGCTATTGTAAATGGAATCATTTCTCTAATTTCTCTTTCTACAGTTGCGTTGTTGGTGTATAAGAAAGCAACTGATTTCTGTGCATTGATTTTGTATCCTGCCACATTACTGAATTGCTGGATGAGTTCTAGTACTTTGGGGTGGAGTCTTTTGGGTTTTCCACATAAAGTATCATGTTGTCTGCGAAAAGAGAGAGTCTGACTTCTTTGCCAATTTGAAAACATTTTATTTCTTTTTGTTGTCTGATTGCTGTTGCTAGGACTTCTAGTACTATGTTGAACAATAGTGGCGAGAATAGGCATCCTTAACGTGTTCCTGATCTTAAGGGAAAGGCTCTCAGCTTTTCCCCATTGAGGATGATATTTGCTGTGGGTTTTTCATAGATGGATTTTATGAACTTGAGGAATGTTCCCTCTATCCCTGTACTCTGAAGAGTTTTAATCAGGAAAGGATGCTGTATTTTGTCAAATGCTTTTTCTGCATCAATTGAGAGGACCATATGGTTCTTCTCCCTCCTCTTATTAATGTGTTCTATCACATTGATTGATTTGCGAACGTTGAACCACCCTTGCATCCTGGGGATAAATCCCACTTGGTCGTGGTGGATGATCCTTTTAATGTACTGTTGGATCCTATTAACTAGGATTTTGTTGAGGATTTTGGAATCCATATTCATCAGGGATATCAGTCTGAAATTCTCCTTTTTGATGAGGTCTTTGCCTGGTTTGGGGATTAAGATAATGTTGGCCTCATAGAATGAGTTTGGAAGTTTTCCTTCTGTTTCTATTTTTTGAAACAGCTTCAGGAAAATAGGTATTATTTCTTCTTTGAAAGTTTGGTAGAATTCCCCAGGGAATCCATCATGCCCTGGACTCTTGGTTTTTTTGGAGGTTTTTGATCACTGCTTCAATCTCGTTACTGGTTATTGGCCTATTCAGGTTGTCAATTTCTTCCTGTTTCAGTCTTGGAAGCTTATAGGTTTCTAGGAAGGCATCCATTTCATCCAGATTGCTCAGTTTATTGGCATATAGTTGTTGATAATAATTTCTAATAATTGTTTCTATTTCCTTGGTGTTAGTCGTGATCTCTCCCCTTTCATTCATAATTTTATTAATTTGGGTCCTTTCTCTTTTCTTTTGGATAAGTCTGGCCAGTGGTTTATCGATCTTATTAATTCTTTCAAAGAACTAAAAATGGGCAAAAGATATGAAAAGGTACTTCTCTGAAGACATACAAATGGCTAACAGACACATGAAAAAATGTACATCATCATTAGGCATCAGGGAAATTCAAATCAAAACCACACTGAGATACCACCTTACACCTGTTAGAATGGCAAAAATGGATAGGGAAAGAAACAAATGTTGGAGAGGTTGTGGAGAAAGGGGAACCCTCTTACATTGTTGGTGGGAATGCAAGTTGGTACAGCCACTTTGGAAAACAGTGTGGAGGTTCCTCAAAAATTTAAAAATAGAGCTACCCTATGACCCAGCAATTGCACTTGGGTATTTACCCCCAAAGACACAGATGTAGTGAAAAGAAGGGCCATATGCACCCCAATGTTCATAGCAGCAATGTCCACAATAGCCAAACTGTGGAAGGAGCTGAGATGCCCTTCAAAAGATGAATGGATAAAGAAGATGTGGTCCATATATACAATGGAATATTACTCAGCCATCAGAAAGGATGAATACCCAACTTTTATATCAACATGGATGGGTCTGGAGATTATGCTAAGTGAAATAAATCAAGCAGAGAAAGTCAATTATCATATGGTTTCACTTATTTGTGGAACATAAGGAATAGCATGGAGGACATTAGGAGAAGGAAGGGAAAAATGAAGAGGGGGAATCGGAGGGAGAGATGAACCATGAGAGACTATGGACTCTGAGAAACAAACAGGATTTTAGAGGGGAGGGGGTTGGGGGAATGGATTAGCTCAGTGAATGGTATTAAGGAGGGCATGTACTACATGGAGCACTGGGTGTTATATGAAAACAATGGATCATGGATCACCACATCAAAAACTAATGATGTATTGTATGGTGACTAACGTAACATAATAAAATAAAAAAAAGATGCACTGGAAGCTGGTGTGGCACACAAAGTTGAGCAGAATCTCTGCAGCTATTATCAGCTTAATAATATATGACACTGAAATCACTTTATAAGAAAAATGTTATTTTCAACATGTTGCTTCCATCTTTGTTCACCCATGAATTAAAGATCTTTATGTTCTGTGTATCCTGAATGTTAATCTCTTCTTCATTTGCTTGTTATAAATGAAACTTGGTTAATTATTCAGGATCATGACTAGATTCCATTTACTATCCATAAGTAACAAAATATCTATGAAAGAGATCTACTGTGTACAATACTACAAACATAACCATTTCTAATATTTTTTTTTTTAGAGAGGGAATGAGGGATTGGGGGGCCATGGGACAAGGGAGAGGGAGAGAGAGAGATCCAAGCAGGCTTCATGCCCAGCACAGAGCCTGACACTGGGCTCAATCTCACAACCCTGAGATCATGACCTGAGCTGAAATCAAGAGTCAGACACTTAACCGACTGAGCCACCCAGGTTCCCCTTTCTCTAAGATTATCTAAGCTATTCTGAGTACAATGCTGTAGCTTCATCAGTTCCCTTTGAAAGGTTTTCTTGTACTAAAATAAGGTGAGAATACTCTTAATTCTGAACACAAAATATCCTGATTAATCTCATATCAGTCTCTTAATTATCAGAGTATTTTAAGCAGGCTTTCAGAAATATAGGGACTGAACCAGCTCCCCATTGTATTCAATGAGTGCCACTACAATGTATGAGTGCCACACTGTTTACAAAATGCACTAGCACTATGGTCAAGCCAACCCTCAAATGCTTTCTAGCACAACACACACATATACCATTGTCTATGGTTGCCATACTCATGATAGTCACATCTCCATACCACACTTACGTCCCTAGTACACAAAAAGTAAATGAAAAAATAATTCACTCATGCAGCTGACACTATGCCAAGTGGTCAGATACATAAACTACCAAAAAAGTCTGACCCTGTCCTGGTTGACCAAGCATAAATAGGCCAGGAGGAAACAAATGAAGGGCAATGAAGTACTACATGAATCATGGGGATTTAGAAAATGGCAAGAGCAGTTTGCAGGAAGAAAGCAAAGAGGACTTGGTGGAAGAAACGAGACGTGTTATTTTTCTTAATTTGTCAATCATAAAGGGCTCCTCAACTTTCATGCAATTTTACTTCCAAAGATTATGTATAGTTACCCTTAAATCACCTTTCATGATCCAAATTCAGCATCTGCATGGCACTTAAACATCAAGGACCTGCATACCAGTTCACAATTCAGTTTTTGGAGGTGGTCAGAGGAGCAAAATGGTGGTTGTTGCTTTTGTTTGCATGTTTTTAAAGAAGGAATAAAAAAATGAAAATATTATCAAAGTGACAAAAGTGTAGGATTCATAAATTTGCTGTAATTGATGCAAAGTACCAAGATTGAAATCAATACTAGTGGTGGTTCTTCAGCCTCAAACTGAAGCCTTAAGGTAGTTGAGAATGTTCAATTAAAATGGAAATGAATAAAGAACTTTCATAAATGCTGGTAACAAATGGTCAAAGATGGTATCTAAAAGGCCAAATATAATGAATTTATACTATTTTGTAGTTTTCAGAGAACATAACCATGTCCACTATACATTTGTCTATCATTGCCTTTCAATATTTGACACTCCTGTATTTTCAGGAATGCACTAAATCATGGAATACTGCCTAACTCATTCATCAAATATTTATTGAGCACTTATGTGACAGATATGTCAGATTTGAGATGGCTTAATACATATAATGAAACAAAAATATGAGTAAATGTGGAAAAGAACAAATAGAAATTAGAACATTGAAACCAAGATAAAGCGGTTTGATCTGCAAATTTGACTCAACTTGTAGACAATCAAAGCTACATTGGGAACATGATCAATTCCATCACTCTCGTGGTCAATAACAACAACATACTAATGTGTCAGGTGACATGAGTCTCTCCCTGAGCACTTAGAGCTGAATGCATTTTCTCTTATGAGGTTTCAAATAGGGTAAAATGCCCTCAATGTCAACAGGATCTGCAGTAGCAGGTTTTCTAAGACTAAGTCTCAAATTGTGTTTTCAACTTAAATCTCACCAAACATTTTGTAGATTTACTCAATGATACTGCTGCAACACTCAAGCAGAGTAACAGAAAAGCTGTTTTGTAGAAAACACATGTTAAGATTGTGGATGATATTTAAAATATTTTGATTTTAATGCTGGAAAAAGTAGGAAGCCCTAGATTTAATACCTAGATATGTCATTGAATAGTGGTGGATTCATAGTGCCTAAAATCTGGCTAAAATGAAGATTACTCCTATATGTAAGGCTCTTACCTCAATGCCACTCAAAACAAATGCAGAGGTTGCCAGGCTACATAATTCATGGGGCCCAGTACAAAATTAAAATGTGGGGACACTTGTTCAAAAATTAAGCACTTCAAGACAGCAACAGCAGAGCATTAAAGCAAATACAAGACCCTTCTTAGCATGGAGTTGTGGTTGATTGCACAATTCCTGGCCCATGAAACCAGCCCCATTGGCATGGTAGAATCACAAAAGAACATCCAAGAGTGTATGTGAGAAGAACTCCAAAGAGACAGTCTCTGGGCAGGTCTCTCAGCAAAAAGGGCAGTGGCAATTCTACTCTGACATTAAGTCACTCCTGAAGCTTGCTGACCCTAGTAAGGAACATAAGACAGGACAATGATAGATGTATAGGGCTAGAAGAAGTGTGGGATTGGGGAGAAAATGAGGGATATGTGGTAGGGGACTGAAATATGTACTTCATAAGGGAAATGTTATTATTGAAAAAGACAGGAGTATGGCATACGTAAAGGGCTGGCATGTTCCTGGTGTTGAGTGAAGTCACATTCTGGAAAGCCCTGACAACCACGTGTCAGATTTGATGTGATAGGAAAACAAGAACTCAAGAGAATTTTTTTGTTGTTGTTTTTAGAGGAAAGTAACCTGCAGCCCTATTTCAGTAGGACTGATTTGGCAACAGAAGTAATGAAGAGAAGAGAAGTTAAAGGCGGGGGGGGGGGGGAATGAAGACTTTTACAGTAATCCTGAAGTGAATTTCCATGGGGGAAAAATAAAAGGGAAAATACTTGAATGAGAGGTAACAAAACAGAGAAATGGAGAGAACTATTTCTGACATTTCGAGGAATAAAAAGGAAAGATTTGATGCCTACCAGCTTGGGCATGAGAGACAAGAAATGGAAACACGCTATTCATGGTTCTATCAATAATACCAGGCAATAGATTAGGCTTTTGCACATGCCCTGACTCATTATTAGCTCCCACATTAGATAGGGGGAAAAAAAAAGAGCAAAGCAGAGATACTAAATGATATGGCCTAAGTCCAAGAGCCGCCAATTAGGAAATCAGAGACATATCATATCACACTTCCTCTCCAAAGACAAGAATTAAACTAAACCTAGCACCAGTTTTTGTAGCTCTGGAACCTGGGAAACTACAGAAGTAGTAACAGAAAAAAGTGGATTGAGAAAGTCAGTAATTTAAGGCCCATTTTGTCTCACACAGATTTGTCCTTGTCTAGTTAGAGTTGACACGAGACACCTGAAAGGAACTGTCCACAGAAACTGGAAATCTGGTTTATGGGCAGTAAAAACTGAAGGGGGGGGAGAGTGGAAAGCCACAATCAGGGGACACGTCTTTTGGATTGACTAGAGGGACAGGGATTAGGGTGTAAA
>NC_058416.1:30043220-30216415 GCF_002201575.2 Neomonachus schauinslandi | reverse complement strand
CCTATACAGGTAAGGACAGGTCTAGTTTAACTTTTATGTAAATGCATATTCCACTGAATTCTATATCAATTATAAAGTAATTGAATGCTCCTTTCATTCTCTACTTTTAATCATTTGTTTTATTCTAAGAGAGGATGAGTCTTCTTGTCTTTGGATGCATCAGAAGTCTCCCTCTCCCCATCTGATTTGTATTTCCTCAAAGACTTAGAGTTTCATGATTGCCTCCGGTGGTACAAATCCACTAAAAGATATTTGTCATCACAGCTGGTTTCCTGTTTATGTTGGAGGTCACACACTGGGAGCTGCTTTCGCGCTGATAAAACCTACAGGAATGCATCTTGGAAGAAAGTAGCATAACGGTGTCATGAAAGGATTTTGTCCACTGCATTTTAGTCATTCTCAATGTGATACTGAAATGATGATCCTAACAAAAATACAGTGAATAAGAAAACCCATGTGCCAAAATTGCATTTGCTAATTGACTTAGAACATATGATAGGATACTACTCTAAAGAAAAAATGGTATGTTTTATATGAAATATATAGTATCTAAGAAAAATATGTCAAATATATGTCACATGTTCTAAAAAGCTTATCACACAAAGTAATTTGTATTTCTATAGCTGAATGGTAAAAATAAATTACTCTTTGGTTCCTTCCAAGGTAAAAAGTAAATTATCTTGTTTTGTAATACAGTAATTTGTCTCTAGATAACCTGAACATTTTAGAGTTGTATTGAGAGGGTGGCACATTCTCACCATATAAATGAGGAAAAGATGCCCAGAGAAGATGTGTGTCCTCCTTAATATCAGAATTACAGTGACAAAATTTCTTTCTTTGATCAAATTCTGCTTAAGCTCCCCTGAACCTGTCAACTAGGAATCAACTTTTAAGCTTCTGTATCTCTACATTGTCAAGTTTTAGCAAAACTCCTAAATTGATTTAGTTAGAATTTTCCATCATCCTATCTCATCATCCTCAATATCTAATCAGGGTCCTCAACCTCTACCATCCTCCAGGTGATGTCTGATCATCCTGGCCTGCCTTCAGTAAGAATCCTACTTTGTCAATTTAGCCAGAATTTCCCCCCTATCCCCTAAGGTTTCTTCTCAGCAATTTCCCATCCACTGATTCCCCACTCTGCTCCTTAGCTATAAATTCCCACTTGTTCATGCTGTATTCACAATTAAGCCTGATTCTGTTCCCCTTTTGCAATATTCCTGACTACAACCTACTTTTTACTACTTTAACTGTCCAGCTCTGATTTTCCTTCAACTATCAGGCAGAAATTGCAGGGTTCCTGACCCTTGTTAAGTGCTAGCTATACCTCACCTTCCAGTTTAGTTACAGCCTCTTGTGTTGCTGCTGTAACCTCAGGCTCTCTTTTCCAATCAATCCATCATTCACTTATTTCTGTCCAACTAATCTTCTTTAAGCACTACAGATTCATTATGTAGCTCATCTGCCTCCAGAGGTCCAATGGGTACCCATTTGCTTTCACATCAAATCTATACTCATCTGCCTGATTTTAAGACTTTATATAATCTGATATCATGCTGCATATCCACCTTTATCTCCAATTAATCCTGAATATGCACTCTCTGCTTTAATGGGGTCACTTCCTTCAATGGCTTGATCATATTAGCTGTTTCCTCTCCCAATTGTGCCTTCATGTACACTGTTCCCCACACTTGAACTTTTTCTAGTTAATAGAGATTTTAGTGATGATTGACTATATTCTTACTCTGCAGATGAGAAAATCTAGGCCCAGAAAAGCAATGCTATCATTTTCTCATGCCAGGACAGAAAAACTAGTCTTCTAATTGCTTTTATATTGTTGGAAAGCCCATTTTCATCTTCAGTAACCTCAGTGCATACTCTTCATGGTCAATTATTTTTTCTTCTTTTATGCATCTACAGTAACAAACCCAGCCCTTACTGAGAATTATTCTGTTTTGTACATTTTCCTCACTAATGAACCTCAAATATTAGCAATTATTTCTCACATTATTATTTGAATTAGATTTTTTTTAAGATTTTATTTATTTGAGAGAGAGAGAGCACACAGAGGGAGAGTGAGAGGGAGAAGCAGACTCCCTGCTGAGCAGAGCGCCAAATGCAGGGCTTGATCCCAGGACCCCAGGATCATTACCTGAGCTGAAGCTGACTCTTAACTGACTGAGCCACCCAAGTACCCCTATTGGAGTTAGATTTGTGTCATCAAGTAGATTCTGGAGGTCAGCATCAAGGCTTAAACTATTTTTAATGTTTATACTGACCAGACTTTGGATATATGAAAACTTCAATTAAATTGCTGCTATTTGAATGGATAATGCCATTTCAGATAAATTATGCTTGTTCTATATAGAATGTGTATGTTCTAGAAAAGAGATAATCAAGCTTCTAGAACTACAGGAACATTCAAAAGACTTAAGACACATTTTCCTTGATCCATCTTAAAATCTGGAGGAAAAAGTTTTAAAACCTTGTAACTTCTAAAGGACATGTCTGCATAAGCAAAATCAGTAGAATTTTTGTTCATGTCAGTCAATACTTCTCTTTCAAAAACAAGTTTGACACCTTGTATACCAATATATAAAAACAACTTTGAATACATAAAAACAATTATTATTTGCCCCAAATTATTTCAACTTCCTACAGTAACTGTGCTTTCCAAATAATTTGGTTACATGAACATAATTGTGCTTCATTCCATTTTTAATTCAGTGAGTTCCTCAATGTGTTTCTAAAAACAAAATAACTTTGTAATTCTACTTTGATAATTTCAGAATCAATTTCATTGAGCTATTTAAAATGCAATAATTTCAAAATTACACATTTAACTATAAGACAAGGAAAATGATATAATGAAAAAAGATAATGAGAACTGAGATTTAAAACTATTAACATGGGTTACTTTCATTGTGTTGTTTGTGAGATGCCTCAAAATGGATTCGGTGAGGAAGAGGACAGGTCTTGTGAATTTAAGTTGAATAAAAAAGCATAGATATTAATATATGCTTATATAACATATAGGCTTTCTTATGCACTTTGGTACCTAGTCCATATAAAAATTTGAGGCATTCTAAGCGAAATAAGTCAATCAGAGAAAGACAAGTATCATATGATCTCACTGATATGAGGAATTTGAGAAACAAGACAGAAGATCATAGGTGAAGGGAGGGAAAAATGAAACAAGATGAAACCAGAGAGGGAGACAAACCATAAGAGACTCAATCTCAAGAAACAAACTGAGGGTTGCTGGAGTGGAGGAGAGTGGGAGGGATGGGGTGGGTGGGGGATGGACACTGGGGAGGGTATGTACTATGGTGAGTGCTGTGAATTGTGTAAGACTGATGAATTACAGACCTGTACCCTTGAAATAAAAAATATATGTTAATAAAAAAAATTAAAAAAAATCTGAGGCATTCTTAGAATCCATCTCTATTGCAGTGGTATTTAAAATTTGGAAATTTGCTGTTCAAAATGGTTGACAATTTCTCTTTTGTCCCTCAAAAATGCAATTGTCATGTCAGATTTTTAAAATAGCGATAGTGTCATTGGAAACAAAATGATGGCAAAATTTCTAGTATATTAAAGGTGAAAGGAGAAATAAGATCATCAGAAGGGCTTCCTAATGAAATCTTGGGCATGTCACTGAGTCACGAACACATAGAAAAAGTAAGAGAGGGTCGGGGGCAATTATAATGGTCACTAAAGGAATAGCTGGGACAAATGACACCTCTTACCCCACTTCAGCAGCTATAGCTTTTGTCCCCTGTGAAAAGCCCAGCTGATGCTATTAAAGAGAGTGGACTGTCTAGCTGGGGAATATCTTGGTGTGGATTTGAGGAGGGTGAAGGGAGGTAAAGCAGATATTGAGGAGATTCTCATAATAGGAGAAACTCATAAATAAGAACCATTCTCAGAAATTTTAGATGTCTGAAGTGAAAAATCAGAGATACTCTACATTTTTCTAACCTTCTCAACACTTTTTCTCAGTCCTGGTCACTCTGTGATACCCATCTTTTAGGAGCTATCATACTTAGAACATCAATATAATCCTGAAATAGATATTCTTCTATTATATGTGATGGTCTTATTCTATAGCAAGGTCAGATTACAGATTATCATCAAGGTGATATAATGAAAATATGACATAAGAGTCCCATAAACATGAATTTGCTAGGCAAGTTTCTTCACTTTGTTGACCATCTATTTCCTCATCTGGAATATGAAAAATCAATGCTTCTCTATTACCACCAATATGGAAATTAAGTGATATGTCATTATATATAAAAATGACTTACGCTATGTTTGGTTCTAAATGTTTGCCACTGAAAAATACCATTTATATCCCTATCATTTTTATCCATCCTCTTGGAAATCAAAGTAACAAACCCTAATTTCAGTGTTTTATTACTGAATAATTTAGTCACCAATTTAGTTTGCAAAGTCTTTGAAAACACGTCTGCTTTTCTGTGCAGTGCCTATGTGGAGAGTACTGTTATAGGAATGAGTCTAAAATTACATTTTATGCTACTTGGACTTCAGAGGTATATTAGAGAAGCTGAAAAGGGGGAATAGTAAGAGTTTGACATCCCAGAAATACGGTGGCAAGTAGCCTGTCTTGCGTGTTTTTAGAAGTAAGCAGAAGAGGGGAAAAAAAGATAAGTAGGAGATGTGCTCTGGAGAACATCAAATCCATCTGCAAAACTGATTTAGTTATCAACTAACCACAAAGCTTCCTGCTCTACCTATTTTAGAGTTGAATCCAATTTTCTCAAATCTAGATTGAATAAAAAAGAGCAAATAAGACAAGGATGGAATATTTCCAGGACTTACATAAATTTACAAATAGAGATAAAAATGCATTGAGGAGAAAAAAAAGCCTTCCCAATCTTATCAAAGAACCCAGGAAATGGTAATTGTGACTATTTAGGGAGGTAATAGGATAAATAAAACCCTTCAAGAGGCAAGCGATTGGCCATAGTTATTTGAGAGGCAAATGTAGGATGGGGGCCAAGGCCTAAGAGTTCTCTACCTCTGATAGAGGACTCCAATGGCTGTACAAGGTTGCCCCATGTTAACAAAATCTCAGAATCAGGCAGAAAGTATGAATGGAAGATTGTTCAAATATGGGTCTTCAAGGTAGTCCAAGAGTTCAGTATTTAACACAGAGGTAATAGGATTGATGAGAGAGAGAGAAAGGCAAAAGAAGAAAAATTACCGCTGTGCTCTTGATACAATAAATGCTTAAAATTTAGTATGTGAAGGTTATAAATGAGACAAGAAATAGTGTGTGGAGTTTGGTTGACAGGGTAAAATAATAGAATGAAAGAAAATGAAAATAAGACACTTTTAATCAACATATGTAGAAAACCTTATGGTAAAAATTCCCATCTAGGAGATATTTGCAGTGAGACTGTACAAGCTTGAACCCACGAATTTCATGAGATTTCTGTCCCACATGGAGAAAAAGATAGCACCTAGTCTTCAGGATTGAGGAAAGGTGAGCACACACGGTAGGCACTTCTGAAGTGTCCAAGTTTTTTCCTCCTCTCCCTTAAAAATACCATCCTCCAAAGCTGCTGAAGGAAAACTTGACGAGGTGACAAGTTTCAACTTTAAAACTCACCCTAAAGATGATATTGCCTCCACAAATAGCAAACTGTCTACTCCAGTGTTAGAATTTAGCATTAACTGAAGAATGATCCAAATATGGAAACTATTCTTTTTATATTAGGCAAAAAAAAAAAAATCAACAGAAACATTAACCTACTCTGACAAAAGATTAGTCACACACACAATAGATTACATCTGATTTGCTTAGAAGAGATTCAATACAATTGACTTAGAAATTTTTGAATAGAGTCATTCAGAACATAAAACAGGATTTAAAGTCTGAAAAATGTCAGAAAATGAGGAGGAGGAGGAGAGAATAGAACCCTGCTCCAGAGCCACCCTGCCTGGATTTGAATTCTGGGACTCCCGGGGACGCTGCTTTTTCATCTCTGCAATGAGGTTAATAAGAGTATTTACCTCGGGCGCCTGGGTGGCTCAGTTGGTTAAGCAACTGCCTTCGGCTCAGGTCATGATCCTGGAGTCCCGGGATCGAGTCCCGCATCGGGCTCCCTGCTCGGCGGGGAGTCTGCTTCTCCCTCTGATCCTCCCCCTCTCATGCTTTGTGTCTCCCATTCTCTCTCAGATAAATAAATAAAATCTTTAAAAAAAAAAAAAAAAAAAAAAGAGTATTTACCTCACAAGGTTTTTATAATTAAGTGAATTAATACAACCATGGCTTTGTGAAGATTTCTCTTTGTAAAGCACTTCTAAGAGTTTCTGTGACATGGTAAGACCCAATACTGCCTACCCCTGTCCCGCTAGGTTGGTTTCCTCTGTTCAACCCAAGATAGACCCAATAGCTCTGCTTGTCATAAATGGTCAAAAAACGGATGTAGAAGTTACAATTTGGAATTGCCCTTTTTAATTACCTCTTTTAGACTCACAGGGTTACAAATGAGTCTAAAGCCACAGATAATTTCCTACAGAAGAAAATCTTAATCATCCCCTAAAATGATATACTGATGCTTAACCCTAACTACTAAAAGAAAATAACTATTTTAAATTTAAAATTTGTTTTATTTCATATTGATTCTAAATGTGTGTTCTTTAGTTTTAGTTCTTCAGCATTAGTTTTTATTTCCAAAAACTGAATTGCAATTCTGGTTACAGACCTCATTCTCCTTTTCAGCACTTTGCTAGAAAACAACGAGACTTTTGATAGTTCTTGGCACATCATATAATATAGAAAACAAAAATACTTGTTTTTTTTTAATTTCCATAAGTACCAGAGTTTGAATATAGGACTCAAGCCAGAAGGATTTGCTTGAGATGATTAAATACAAATTCATGGCAATTTGCATTAATCTGGCCATTTCCCTATTGTCTGTCTACCTGAATGAAGGTCTTCTAGGTATAAATCATATAGATTAACACTCTGAGAAGCAGCCAACACTGGTGTTTTAACGCATTTGTGCAAGTTAATGTAACTGAAGCTGAATAACAATGCCTCAGGAAAGATATATTTTAATGTCCCTATGCATTTGCTTATGCAGTTCCCTTGCCTTAAATTCCCTTTTCATTCCTCAAAGTTCAGTTTAAATGTTGTAGGTCAGATCTTCTCAAGCTTCTATTTAAAGTAGAAATGTTCTCTTAGATTTTCAATGTCTCACAATGTATTCTATGTATACCCCTGTTGTACATTCTCTACTGCATGGCAGTAGGGATGCCAAATACCTGATAAGGTGCCTGGGCACTGCACTTAGTAGGCCCTCCATAAGTATTTGTTACGGGAATGAAGAATGACACTTTATACAGTTTAGAGGACTCTTTCATAAGCTTGGTTTCTTTGATACAATAGTATTGAAAAGTATTGAGTTTTACTTAACAGATTAGGAAAACGAAGCTCCGAAATTTTCAGTACTTGGATAAAAGTCAGAGTTAATGAGTAGAAGGATGAGGATTTGAATTGAACTCCACCTGATGCTAATTCTGGTGCACTTCCCACAATTCCATGCTGGTAAATTTGCTAACTTTTACAGCAACAATGCCATTTGTTTCCTTGTACAAAATCCCAATAGTCTAGGACTTTAAATGCAACCTCTGATAGTGTAAACCAGGGCCCCATTTATTCCTAGTTTATCTTGGAAAATCGCATCCATTCATTCAGGCTTGACACTCAGGCTTCTTCTAATACATATATTTGGCTTACTGACATTCAGCAGAAGGGGAGTTTTAAACCACATCTAAGGGAGAGAAGGAATAGTTTAATCATGAATGTGGGAAAGGGATATCCAGACTGAGATTTTATAGACGCAAAAAGAGAAATGAGCAAGTGGTGTATATCATTTTAAGCAGATTTGCATGACTGGAGCCAAGAGCTTCTGTCAGGGAAGAAAATAGACTGGTTGTGCACAGAATCAGGATAGGAAACTGTCAAGATGGTATAATTTGAGGGATACTAAAAGCCATTCCCTTGCCTAAAAATACTTTCCCTACTGACCTCCCTCCCACCATTACTTATCTTTCTGAGTTAAAGCATCAAAAGTTTCTGTTTACAGACATATTCGTTTTCCGGGAGAGATGAAACTTCCATTGTTTGCTGCTTATAGGTATAGTATGAAGTAGTTGATTAGCAAACAGTAATGCAAAGGGTAATTAGTTCTTAGGAAAGTGCAAGTAAATCCAGAATAAGGCACATAGACAAATGTTTCTAAAAACACCTTCCTTGAATTCATTGCTCTTGTTACTCACCTACCCATTTACAATGTTGGCCAGAGCAATCAGGGATAAATAATCAGAATGTGAATAGTCTCAGGATACTACTTGCATAACATTCCATAGGAAATAGGATGTCCTTGAAAGAAGAGAAACACTGCCACCAACTCATTATGTGATCTTCAGTAAGTCAGTCATATAGTCCTCACAGGCTCAGCTTCTTCATTTTTAGAAAAGGTAATGATAATCCCTATTCTTCTTAACCAACAGGACTTTTGTGAATGAGTCACATCAGTTTCCTTCTGGAGAAAAAGTGCTAGACAAATGTAATAGATTTGCTTTAAAATATTAATATCTGATACATTTAAATAGAATTAAGAACATTCATATCATAGTTATTATTGGTCAGGTGTTATTCGGGGACATATTATATATAAAATTTCACTTATTTTTTTAAAGATTTATTTTAGAGCAAGAGAGAGAGAGCATGCATGAGCAGGATGAGCAGAGGGAAAGGACAAGAGAATCTCAAGCACTCTGTGTTGAGTGGGGAGCCCAACATAGGGCTCGATCTCAACCCTAAGATCAATCACAACCTGGGCCAAAATCAAGAGTCAGACACTTAACTGACTGTGCCACCCAGATACCCCCAAATTTCACTTAATTTTAATAACAATCTGATGAAGCAGCTAAGGAACTAAGAGAAGAGAAACTAAGGAACTGAGAGGGTAAGTAATTTGTTCAAAGTCCCATAGCTAGTTAAGTGGTAGCACTAGGATTATTGTGATAGGTATTTTTATTTTTCTCATTTCCACTGTACCAGTTTTAAAAGAATAAGCTGTTTTCTTACTGGTACTCAAATCCTCAAGGTATCATTTATGTTTAAATCCTTAGACATGCCATTTTAGAGCTGTCATCTGAATTGTTCAAGTTAACAAAATAGTATGCCAAATATCTACACTGATTTACCATTTGCCTTTCAAGGTAGAAACACTCCCTTAGAACCTAGAAATAACAATTGAACACACTAAAACTTCTCAATCTGGATTTGCATATGGACTGTTTTCATCTCAGGCAGAGATTGGAGGATACTGTTACAAGGTCTCAACCTCTATAATTAGGCAATATGCATGTCCCTCCACCATTGGGACAGTAGAGGAAGAGCGGATTCTCCACATCTGAACCCTCTCTCTGCTCAGGGATCCTATAAGTTGCCTCCTCATATACTTAATATGCAATTGAATTTCACTGCTACATGCAGTCCCTCCTTCTTAGTTAATGGTTTTCCAATGCTTTGGTCCTCAATTATGGAATCATCCTTGACTTTTCTCTAGTTTTCTGTGCCTTAGATTAAATCAGCATATTTTGTCAGTTCACTGTCAAGATACATCCAGACTCTAGCTACTTTTGTTTCACCAATGACATCACCTTGGTGCAGGTCACCATCACCTCTCATTCACTTTATTATAATAGCTTCTCAGATGCTCTTCCTGCTCCTACACTTGCTCCTCCCAGGTCTGTATCAACACAACATTCAGAATGAGCCTCTTAAATATGTCAGATCAGGTCCTTTTCCAGTTCAGAACAGGCTAATGTCTCCCCATGTTATTCAGTGGAAAAAACAAAGTCATGACAATGGTCCACAAGGCCTTATGCAGACTGCCCCTCACCCCTTGCCTCTCTAATCATGTCTCTTAATACATTCCCTTTGCACTTCACATACCAGTCATGCTGGTCTCTTCTCTGCACTTCAAACATGCTGATTATGCTCCTGTCTTAAGACTGTAACATCAGCTGGCCCTCAGATGTCCACGTCATTCCCCCTCATCTCTTTCAGGGCTTTACTTGAATGTTACCTTCCAAAAAGAGCCCCTCTCACCCCCTGCTCATTTTTTCTCCACATTTCATAGTCCATATAACTTTGAGTTCGTTTATAGGTCTCCCCTACTACAATGTAAACTTAGGAAGGTCAAAGATTTGTGTCCCTTGTATTTCCCTAGGCTATGCCTGGCACAGTCAAGTGATCACAGAGTCTGAGGAAGGGGTGATCAGCCAGGTGGGCATTTGTGATTTGGAGAGCAGGTGTATATCTTAATGAGACAGCCTCTGCTTAGCTCTAGAGTACTGTTTTCACATGGTAGGAACTGCCAGAAATCTAGATTTTTGTGATGTATCTCCCGATTTCAAGACTGATTTTTTTTTTAAAGTTGTTGTTTAGCTCTTCAAACCAAACAAATCCTATATAGACAAAAACAGTTATGCCCACAAGTCATCGCTTTGGGGGCTCTACTCTGAGCCTCTGAGATGCGAAGAATCCTTTTAGATCTAACACTCAAAAGATTTCACCTAAGTCCTGTTTACTGGATCACACTTATTTCCATGAAAATGTGTAATTTATTAGAGCCAATATTTTCAACCATCCCAGGAGAGGGATTATATCACTTCTGGAAAGTCTTTCTCCATTTAACCTTCTAGGAGAGATAAGAAGGCAGTCACAATGACTAAAGGGGTTTTGAGAGGGAAAGCTTTAATTATTGCAAACTGTAAAGCTCAAGCATTAGTTTGGGGGTTTTGTTTACAAAATCACATTTTGCAACATTTTCTTTAATGACTATTTACATTATTGAATGTGGTAGATTTCTATCTTTGTTGGTCAAATGTAATTTCTTTCCATTTGATAATTTTAGCACTTGTACTTTATTAGATATATTTTAAGTACATTTATGTCACTGACCATTTAACATTAACTTAAACTGCTCACTGATATCTATTTCATAAGAAATTTCCTGCAAAGGGTAATCACATTCTACCAATATGAATAGCTGATGAGTGAATCTAACTACTTTAAAACTCCTTGTCTCAAGGAAGAGAAGTTCTTGGGATTATCAGTTTAATATACATTTAAGCATAGAACTCTTTCTTTGAAGAATCAAAGCAGATTGATAAAGATTCCTTCTGTTAGAACATTGCAGGCTGAACATGCCTCTGAGAATCTGGGCGCCAATACCACATGAACTGGGTATAGTTTTTGACACTAGAAACCTGCATGAGCAAACATGAGTTTCTTGTTGAGCCTTTCCCTATGACAGAATAAATATAGGCTTATTTCAACCAGGCAGTGATCAGCTTACATTTGATCTGGTTATTAATTATTTTGTCTTAATCTTTAACTTATTGTCTTTTTAAAAAAAATTTACTTCTCAGACTTGTGCAATGACTCATCGTATCTTATCTGTTAAAGACAGTGTTTACAAGATGAGCAAGCTACACAGCAAATCTGGCAGTGCGATCAAATCAGTTTATCATGGGGAGGGTATGTGCTCTGGTAAGCACTGTGAATTGTGCAAGGCTGTTGAATCTCAGATCTGTACCTCTGAAACAAATAATGCAATATATTTTAAGGAAAAAAAAAAGAAGAAGAAGATAGCAGGAGGGGAAGAATGAAGGAGGGGGAAATCGGAGGGGGAGATGAACCATGAGAGACGATGGACTCTGAAAAACAAACTGAGGGTTCTAGAGGGGAGGGGGGTGGGAGGATGGGTTAGCCTGGTGATGGGTATCAAAGGGGGCATGTTCTGCATGGAGCACTGGGTGTTATGCACAAACAATGAATCATGGAACACTACATCTAAAACTAATGATGTAATGTATGGTGATTAACATAACAATAAAAAATTTTAAAAAATCAGTTTATCAACAACCAAGAGGCAAAATTAATAAAAACTTTTGATGGATTTTAAGCTAGTTATTGTATTTGATGTATTTGCTTCAGAAAACACAGAAAAGAGGAATATCAAACAAATGGTGTTGTTGTAGACCAAAAAAAAAAAAAAGCACTGATTGGGTAATGTTTTTAGTTCTTTCAAAAAATCATAGAGAATCAAATTTTAAAAGTTATGAATACTTTAGATGCATATCTTATGTAACTGTACATTATCCTTTAAAACAAAAGTTCTTCAAATATAAAATTCAATACACTGGCCATGATATGTGAACACTATTAAAGAATATAGAAATTTAGTCTAAAGGGGTACAAAAGTTGAGAACTGATAAGGCATTGTTATCAAAAAGTCTAGCTTTAGGTTAACCTCCAATGTAGACCACTGGTTTGGAAACCAGCAAGTATCAGCATTGCCCTGAGGGCTTCTTCACACAGATTGCTAGGCCCCAAAATTTGCATTTCTAGCAAGTTCCCTGGGTATACTGATACTGCTGGTCTAGGACCTACACTTTGAAAATCACTGATATAGCTAAATCCCCTTCTTTTCAGGAAATCTGTGTCATGAGCACGCTATGAAGATACACACACGAGTTGTGTCTTTCCATGATGTCAGCTTTATTCAATCATAAAGCAAAGTTAAATCACAATGATAAAGCAGGTTGAGGATTCCAAACTCAATGACAATTCACCATGTGATTCAACTTGGCTTCTTACACAGCACACAAAGCAGGACAGAAGACAAGCCACATAACAAACAAGATAACGGAAGGGTGCAGGAAGTTAACCAACCAAACACGAAGTCAACCTGTGGGCACACAGTTGAGATAAGGCCTCAGTCTGGTCCAGGTCAGCTCTGGGCACTGACTGCTTCTGATGTTCAGGCAGGGAAGGCTCTCAGTTCTGTTCAGAGATCCATCGGGCAGAGCCTTTGGTGGCATTTGCCTTTTTTTAAGTGGTCAGACATAGAGGGGTCAGGTTTGAAGAGTCTGACAGTTTGCTGCCAAAATCCTTCCGTTTTTAAAGGGATGTAATCAGTTTTCAGTCCCTCTAGACCTCCTCTGGTTCTGTTCATGATCAGTTCTGGGGTGTCAGCTGACATCGGTCCCGGTAAGATCTCCTAGCTGCAGTACCTTAACTGCTTGGGTCATTGCTTGACACAGGCTCCTGCTTGACAAGAAAGACTCCATTTTGCTCTCTACAGTCTGTTACAACTGTATTAAACACAACACAAAATAAAATTTTTGTGTTCAGGAGGTAGTCTATGCTCTTTTAAACCAAAGTGAATCGCTATCAGTTTTGAAATTTAGAGGGTATATTTTTTAAACATTCTATTTACTAATGTATACTATAATTCAGATGGATTACAATTGTTCATATTATTTAAAAAGATTTTATTTATTTGAGAAAGAAAAAGTACAAGCAGGGGAAGGGGCAGAGGGAGAGGGAGAAGCAGGCTCCCTGCTTAGCAGGGAACCCGAGGCTTGGCTTGATCCCTGAGAATATGACCTGAGCTGATGGCAGATGCTTAACTGACTGAGCCACCCAGACACCCTATTCATATTTTTTTACTTGCTAATGGGGATATTATTTTAGGGACAGAACAGAGTATTCTTGCTAAACTGTTTAAGCAGCTTTATAATCTAAATCTTTCCAACTTCGTTCTTAGTAAGGGAGTTGTAAAACAACTAGGAACTAGGAATGACCAAGGATAATGTACTGACCTAAAAATCTCAAAAATATCTTTCCTGTTACAGAAGGTTTAAGATAAAATCCTCTACCAGTCCAAAGAGATGTAAATAAAAGTACATTCAGTCCATCAGTAGGATCCAAAGATAGTAAAGAAAATTAAAAATCAGCACCAAAGATAGCTCTGAAAATCCCTTAGTAGCCTTGAATTTCCTGACCAAATATGTTTTTAGAAGCTCAAAAGATGGTCTTTTTGCTTTTTTTAAAACCCCATTTTGGTTGGTTCTAGACTTTCTTTGCCTGTCAAGAGTTATGTTGGACAGAAGAGATATGGGTCAATTAAGGGAATCTCTCTCACCTCTTTCTCACTCGTATATAAAGTATGACTAAGAATATGAGGAGGCATTTCTGAACTTCCAGCTGAGATCAGTGAGTGATTCATAGAAGAGCTAGGTTTATGTTAGTCCTTGACCCAGGGATAGAATTTAGACATTGCAGATAAAGGGCAAACTCACCCTATAGGAGCATAAGGATATTCACCAAGCCAAGGAGGTTGAAAACTGAGGTGTGTAAATGATGAATGATTAGTGGTTCTATTTGGAGAGGAAGCTTAAATGAGAGCACACTGAATTCCTTTGTCTTGAAACAAGGTTGACTGATTAATTCATTTGTGGAATTCAGGTCAAATTTTTCATGAATGTTGTGATCAGTTGAGTCTTTACTATTCAATGGGAACGGGCATTTCATTGTCTGTGGCTGAGCACAGTAAGGGAATGGAATTGAGTTTCTCCAGTGGTTTGTTTTGCATTTCTTGTATTGATCTTTTTACTTCCGGTGCCATTTCACACTGATTTTGCACAGCATATTACACAGAAGAGCCCCTTAAAAATTACTTGATTAAAAATTACTGCACTTAATAGGAACTTGAAAAGGTACAGACCCCAAAATGAAGGATTTTCTGTACAGAGAATGAGGTCATGAATCAGCAACACTGCTATTATTCCAGCAAAGTATACTAAGCATGAGGCAAAGGAGTTAACACATAGAAAAGAGGGTCAGTAGCACATAAATGAAGTATAGCTCAAACTCGATCAGAGCAGAGAAATTAAGAACTGAAACTGATACACAATACCACTATTTAATGTTCATGTAACTGTATGGAAAATATAAGTAAACCAAATAAAATGTATATAGTTCTTATCCTAGAGGGTAGGTGCTATTTTTCCATATTTTTTGTCTTATGCCTAAATATCTGAACTAAAAATACCTACAGGTATAATTTGTATATATTTATATCTGTGTCTGTACCTATACAAATTAGATGGATTATACCTAATTTAAAAAAGTTAGCAGAACTACTTACAGAATGCAGTTTTCAAGAGACTTATTTCTATCTCTGTGTGATACATCATACCTCCTACCGTTCTAAATGTGGCACATATAATATGTTTTTAATTGGAATGAATTAAATTTAATTTTATGCAGAGAATATTGAAGCATTTGTGATATCTTTAAAGCATAAAGAAAGATGGGAAACAAGGTTTGTGAATAATTTTCTTATAAATACAACGGTCTCATATGTTGTTCAAATGTTTAAAGGCATTAGCAGGCTCAGAGGAGGGGAGTTGGTTTGGTCATTCCAAGTTTACCCCCAGTGCCAGATCTTTGATATTCGATCTTCCTTGGCAACAGTCTGAGATCTATAGAAGCACAGGAGGGTTTGCTATTTAGACTGAAGTACCAGTGTGACAAGTTCTAGGGCCATGACCAACGGGCATCTTATTATTGAATTGTAAGTCTAATAATGAGCCACATCAGATGAGAGGATAAGAATGACAATCAGAACACAAAATCTAAGTTCAGGAAGTAACATGTGTTCTAGCTAATGGCCCTGGACAGAATGCAAACTAGGGAATATCCCTGTTTGCCCAAGGAGTCCTGGATTATGCCTGACTTTTCTTGATTCTTTACTAATACATTCCTTGTATGCTGAAAAGTGTCTGCTCTGGATGATAAATTACATGGTCATCTTAATCAGGGAAACATCAAGAGAAAAACACTTCATTTAAAAGGGGATTGCTCTGTCAGCTAAAGTAAGCAAAACATTCTACTACCAGGACCCTTCTCCCAAGTATCCCTCTAGCCACCCACTTTCTTCTCCAATTCACCTTAAGATACAGCTGCACCCTAAAGCACAGGAAGAGAAATGAGAAAATCAAAGAATCCTGCCCACCCTGAGAGCTTGGAACTCTAAGAGCAACTCTGCTCTTGTTAAAGCTTCATTGGTTTTTCAACTCACTTTTCAGTTCTTCTGATTTCCCACAGCTCTACTTCCCATCTGTGTTTCAGCCAGTTGCACAGCTGGGGAGAAATTAAAATAGAGATTGCAGAAGCAATACTCTCAACTAGGAGCTCTAATTAGATGCCCTGTGACATAGACCAGAGTTTCCAAATCAAAAAGAACTACACCTCTCATCTTCCTGTTCCAAAAAATGTGTGTGGGGGTTGAGAGGTGGGACCCTATGAAGTGGCAATCCATCCCCTTTGATTTGAGGGTGGTAGGAAACTGGGAATGAAGGACCTGCAGAAGGACAGGACAACCTTTGGATTTAACAGCCTGAGAGCTGTCCCACCAGTGGGGAGAATATTTGAAGAATCAATTTGGTTGAATACAAAAGGAAAAATCACACTGAATCTCCATCCCAATTGATCTGCGTTCCAATCTGTTCCCCAAAGGGGCTCTCTTAGGGTATGTACTCTACATACACAAGAAGAATCAATATCTGCTTCTCAGTTATATCCATGTCATAGAGAAGCATTTCTTAGCAGTTTAAAGTTTTTAAAATTAAAACAATTCAAGTACAAAACAGAAAAAATTGAGTATTTCAAGACATACACCAGAAAACACCAGTTAACTATTCTACTCCTAACTTTATCCTTCTGAATAAATTTTCAGCTAATTCCTCTATACTTAACTTCAAGCCTTATCATTTTTTAGCTAATAAAAGATATTCTTACAATTTTATTAAATACAAAATTTGATATATATATACACAAAAACACAGATATACAGTTATTATATATATAGTATCTATAATGGGTAAGGAATAATATAGGCACCACCCAGCTTAAGAAATACAATATTCTTACTATTGAAATTTCCTATATGTCTCTTTGAGAACAAGGCTCTTCTTCCTGAGGTAAACATTATCCTGCTTTTTTATCCTCCCTTTCTTTATAGTTTTATGTTTGTTTTTTTTAGTACATTATACCTCCATTTCTTAGCTTTTCCAGGAGTTTACAGAATAAATCATGTTATTTTTCATTGTTATCTTTGTCCACAGACACCTAGGTTGTAGTTTCCAATAACCTACAAAATCAGCCCCATTCATCTGCTTTGTTTCTTCCAAAAATGTGCTGCAATCTCTCATCTATTGTCTTCTTTTGTCCATGGTCTTCTCTCATGGGTATAATTTTAGTCTTTTAATATCAAGTTTCAGTCTTTCAATTTTAATGTTTTGAAAGAGTGAAAATAGACACGTTAACAGTCTGTCATGTTTATCTGTATGTCATAATACATCATTTAAATATAAATTTAAATCTATCCCAAAGCCTAATCCTTTATTATGGTATTGACTCATGACATAGGGATTCCAAGAATCAACAATTAGAAGGCCAAGATGTTTTATGGAAGAGTGAGACATCCCAGCATTTCTTAAAACTGCATACTCCACACAAAGGCCAGACAGAGCAGTTGCTTTGGAAGTATGGGAGGAGGACAAAGAGGACATCATCAGAGTGTGGGAGGTATATGCAGAGGAACCAGTGTTGCTTTGACTCCCATGGCCCTCTGATTCTGGTCTATCAGGGGCAGGAATGCTCAAAAGATGTCCAGAACTCAACACTTGGTTCAGACTATTTGCTTCTTACAGAGTCATCAAAACATGTGCCATGGAAGGGTCTTGCTATCCTTGTAAATGACAACTTTAAAGGTTTGGGATATTCCACACAGTCTCTTTTCCCATAATATGCCAAGTTCTTCCCAATTTTGTTGCGATTCCCAATGTCATCCTTTTAAAAATTATCTTTATAAATAAAGGTTTAAAAGAAGTATCAGAAGAGTGGGATTTAAAGAATAAAGTATTAAAGTTAACACTGGATACCAGATGATATCTGGAGTCCTTCCAGCTACAGTGTTCCAGGCTGAGCACTGACACCATTCTTTATCTTCCAAAGGGATTTTATTTCTCATCTGATATTTGAAAAGAAAGGCTCTCAAGTTAGAATACTACTCCCTTGCAAACTACAGGGTTTATGTTACTCAAGTTTCTTAAATCATAAGAAAAAATTTCTAAGAGTAGGGGGGGAAAAAGTGGTATTACATACTTTAAATAAATAAAATTTCTAGGGGGTATCAATTTCAAAAAGAAACCAGATAGATCAAGGATAAAAATTTGGTCTCATATGGGTTTTTTTTTTTTTTATGAAGCATGTTCCTTCTTATTAAAAATGTAGACTCCCCACCAAGTTCCATGTTATGTAGATTTCAGTTTTTTGAGTTTCCTACTAGCTTGAAGCTGAATATATTTTGAATTTTCATTGTTTTAAAATAACATTTTAAGGTCTTAATGAGGTATGTAACTTCATAGCCTTTTAATGGATTTTCTCAGTGCATTTTCAGTCTCTGATATCCAGCCCATCCCGTGAGTCAGTGCTTTCTCCATTTTCTACCAGAAGAGCCTTTCTAGAATAGACCTGGCTCATGGTAGGACGGAGCAATTATTCTCATCACATCCTCTGGTTTAAAAGGACAGATATGAAACTCTGCATTTTTTTTTCTAATACTGATAATGAGTTTTCAATTCTAGTGAATATAAAAAACTTATCATCTCACCCCTATTGTTGGCAAAACCATTGTTAAGGAAGTGTTCTAATTATTGACAACACAGTCACTTAAAATGTTGCTCAGGATTATGCAAACAATCAATATACAAGAAACTGTCCCCGCTCTTTTCTGCCCTTCTCTCACAATCATGCAGAAAAGTTTGGGAATTTACATGGGATAGAGAGGAATGGCCAAAAGCAAGCATACTAATAAGTGTAAAACAGTTGCTTAAATACAGGTAGAATTCTGAATAAATATATTCATGAACTGGATACAGCTATTTTAGAAATGTATTTTTCATTACTTTACTCCCTGAAGTATAAAACTGTACTAAACAACTTTTGGGGAGACTGACCTGCACCTCTTTCAATTATCAAATGGAGCCTATCCTTCCCTATTTCTATTCTCTCCATTAAAAACTTCTATCTTTATTCTCAGCTTTATCTTCTCAAAAATAGAAATCATTTTGCATTCATCATCTGCTTTACCACCTTCATTACTTGAGATATAGTGAATCTAATCACAGATTGATCTTCATTACCATCTTCACCCCACTTTTCCCTGTCTGTATAGCAGCATTAGGTCACAGTGAGTAAGCAACAGGTTGTATTTTTCTTAATAATACTTGTGTTAGGGAGTCTATCAACACATTTTACACCAGACAACTTATTACATGTGGAGCTCTGGAAGGCCCGTTGGGGACCCTACTGTTTCCATGTTAGAGATGAAGAGACTAAAAGATCACATAATGTCATATTTTAACACATTTCTGAGGGAGTCATATAAGCAGTGATCAAATTATCAGGAAAAAAAAAAGTTGTGTATGAGAGTTCAAGCTGTTTCAACACAGAAACCACAAGAGCCATATCCACAGGTTGAAATGGTTCAGTAGTACTATTGCTAAGTCAGCCAAGAGTTCCTGCTGTTGGAGGCCAAACTGCATGAAGAAAGGGAGAGCCTGGAAATACCCAAGAATTCAGATAAAATTGTGACAAGTGAGTAAGAAAATACTCAAAGATACTAGGTTGATGTAAAGACAGAGGCCAGATGACCATGATTGCACATGTACAGTAATGACTTGATTATGACCTAACCTTTCTTTGGTATTCAAGTTGCTCCAAAAGTTCCTCCAGTAAAGTTTTAAAGGGGTACTATCAGGTGAAAGCTTAACGTAAGGGTCACAAAATCCTTCCATTTCTCACCTTGTATGATTTCATGGTTTTTCCACGTGAGATAGCTAGTCAATGTTAGAACAAAGATCTCTATTCCCCAGTTATATGCCTGAGTCTCTGAGTCAGATGTTCTGACCTAATTGGTCTGGTATAGCCTGATCCTCAGGATACTTTAAAATTTTAATTGTTTGAGATTTAATTCTTATACTATAAAATTTATCATTTTAAAGTATATAATTCAGTGTTTTAGTATATTGACAAAGCTGTGTAACTGTCATCATTGTGTGTAGAATACTGTCATCACCACACATACACACACACACACAAAATCCCCAAATCATTAGCAGTCATACCTTACCCCCAGATCTTGCCAACCAATGAACCAATGAATTACTTTGTCTCTATGGATTTGCCTATACCACAAGATTCACATACAACTGAATCACTGCAAGATCAATGAGTCTAGGTTTACTGGGGGTGTTGAGACAATCCTTGGCTTTCAGGAGAGACTGACTTCCCTTAGCATCATGAGAGCGATGTTAGTTTCTGCCTGCACCCCACATCCTTGCTAGGGGACACTAATGATTAAAAGAAATACATCAAATCCCTACTAATTCAGCTAACCCTGACTCAGTGTCCCAGAAATAGGAGCAGATCACTTTTTATTCCTCTATGTGTCCCCCTTTTGTGGTCTTTCTACTGAATCTTTGATCACTTAGGTATCAAAGTAGTGCATCTATAACCTCCACAGACTATTCAGGTTTTGTGGCATAAGATGAAGGTTAGAGATAAATGAAATGTACTGAAATTGGATTTCCTCTCTGCTCCATTTCACTGGTTTGAGATACGGTGAATCTAATCACAGATTGATCTTATTAAGGCTAATGACCTAATGATTAACAAGAGAAATGCATCTGTAGTCAAATTGCCTGTTTTAATTATTCCGAGGAGCTGTACATCAACAGGCAGCAGGCTCTTGGATGAGCATTTGCTTACACCTGGTGCTATCTCCATTATTATTCTCCTGGTATCTAGCAGAGGAAAAATAGCCAAAAAGCTCAGATGTACTTCATTTCTCTCTACTTACAACAGGCAGTCTATGGCAGAGGTGAAAGTTTTGATCCAGATGTGTCACAAATTGCCATGGAATCCAGGTGTCAGAGAAGGCAGCAAAGAGAGGAGATGAGAGCAAGCTACATAAGCATTTGGCAGGAGGTAGACTGTTGTGAATCAGGGAAGCCATATTCTGACCCAAGAAAGTAAAGATCTAGAGGGCACTATTTACTGAGGATTTGGGCAAATAGTATTTGGTGTCTGGGCTGTCCGATGGCCAGGGACTCTTAGGGACAGTAAAGACCTGAGCTGGCCTCACCCCTCTAAATGGCATCAGTTAAAAAGTGTAGTAATTTTAGATGATAAACATTTTATATTCATCTTAAACATACAAATGTGTATTCATCCTCCAATCTTTGATGGTGAGCCAACACACCCCTTTTTTAAAATAAGTCTGCCAAATGGAGTTATATTTTTGCACAAAACATCCATAATGCATCGTTCATGCTTTAGTTTTGATATCTTTAATGTGGAGCAAAAATTTAAGACACTTATGAATTCAGAGTTCAGAATCCTAGATTTTTAATGCCACATTTTAAAATCATCTTGCCTAGCCCTGTTTCAGTGACCATTTAAGAGGCAGGGGAGCTGAGATTCATCATTAACACACCATTTTAAAACACTCAATTTTGCTTAAACGCTGACTGTCCTCTCACAATATTTTATCAGTCCATGTAACTTACTTAAATTATATCATTACAAAATTATGTACAACTGGGATAAACTGGTTGAGGAGCCAACATCCCCAAATCCTGATAAGCTTACTGAGGAGAGCTGAAGTGGAGAATAATTTGCCAGGATTGATCAGATAATTTAGAGAAGAAGTAGGGAACGCTGGTTAACCTGGTGGGTGAATTAAAGAGGTCTGTTTAAGAGTTCCTATTGTAACAGGTAGCAATAACAGGGTGAGGTATTCTGTCATAGGCTTTGGGAGCGAAGGGACTGCCCATTTTTACAAGACAAAAAATGGTCTATAAAAATGAATTTTTTATAAAGATTTTATTTCAAGAGCAGCAATTTGGAGATTTTGCAGTTTTATAAACTTAGATCTACATTTCTGTTTTTAAATGTAATTTTGCAATAGCATTTTAGTGATTTTCATCTGTCATTCTACATAGGGCATAAAGTCCAGATCCGTTATGTTACAAAATATATAGAAACTTGTTGACCAAGGTATTAGCATTCCAATGCCTAAATATGCATTCAGAGACAAGAAATGACCTTTTAGATGGTTCCAGGTGCTGGATTAAGTATAGTTTCTGATCAGCATAGTAGTATCAGCAAGCCAGGAGTGAGTTAATAGAATAATACACTCTATGCTCAGAGTACCTAAATAAACTAGGAGTATTTGTCATCAACATTATGGGAGAAGTGTTTTATAACAAGATTATCTTTCAGAACAATATATAATTTGCTCATGAAAAATATCAAATGTCAGACCATGACTAGAATGCCATGATATGGTCAGTTTTTTTTTTTTTTTTTTTTTTTTTTAACTCTGAAACATTTCCCTGAAACTTATTTCTACATCTGAAATAACTCTGGAATTTGCCACTTCTTTCCATCCAGCCAGCCAGACTATGATTCTTCACCTGGAATTCTGTAAAGGCCTCTTAATGATCTTTCTACATTTACTGTGTCTCCTTACAGTTCTTTCTCTTCACTATACCAAAGTAAACATTTAAAAATACAACCCTGATGCAATCCCTATCAAAATACCAACTTTTTTTTTTAACAGATCTAGAATAATCCTAAAATATGCATGAAACTACAAAAGATCCTGGATAGCCAAAGCAATCTTGAAAAAGAACAAAGCGGGAAGTATCACAATCTCAGATTTTAAGATATACTAGAAAGCTATAGTAGTAGGCTATAGCTACTACTGGAACAGGATGTCACTGGAACAAAAATAGACACAAAGACCAATGGAACAGATTAGAGAGTCCAGAAATAAACTCATGCTCATATGGTCAATTAATCAATGATAAAGGAGACAAGAATACACTCTCTTCAACAAATAGTGTTGGGAAAACTGGACAGCTACATGCGAAAGAATGAAACTGGACCACATTCTTTTTTTTTTTTTTAAAGCTTTTTTTTATTTTTTATTTTTATTTATTTGAGAGAGAGAGAGAGAAACAGCATGAGAGGGGATAGGGTCAGAGGGAGAAGCAGGCTCCCCGCTGAGCCAGGAGCCCAATGTGGGACTTGATCCCAGGACTCCGGGATCATGACCTGAGCCGAAGGCAGTCACTTAACCAACTGAGCCACCCAGGCGCCCAAAACTGGACCACATTCTTACACCACACACAAAAATAAACTCAAAATGGATTAAAGATTTAAATATGAGACCTGAAACCATAAAACTCCTACAAGAAAACATAGGGAAATTGTTTTGGACATTGGCCATACAAACATTTTTCTACATATGTCTTCTTGGGCAAGGGAAACAAAAGAAAAAATAAACTATTAGGACTACAGCAAAACACAAAGCTTTTGCACAAAAAGGCAACCTACTGAAAGATGTTTGCAAGTGATATGTCCAATAAGGCGTTAATATCCAAAATATAGAAATAATTTAAATAACTCAATACCAAAAAAATAGTAATTTAATGAAAAAATGGGCAGAGGGCCAAATAAACATTTTTCCAAAGAAGACATACAGATGGCCAACAGACAAAAGAAAAGATGCTCAACATCACTGATTATCACAGAAATGCAAATTAAAACCACAATGAAATATCACTTTGCACCCGTTAGAGTGGCTAAAATAAAAAACACAAGAAATAAGTGTTGGCATGGATGGAGAGGAAAAGGAACCCTTATGCACTGTTGATGAGAATGCAAATTGGTGCAGCCATTGTGGACAACTGTATGGAGGTTCTTCTAAATATTAAAAATAAAATTACAATATGATTCAGTAATTTAACCACTGGATATTTACCCAAAGAATAAGAATACACTAATTTGAAAAGGTACATGCTCCCATATGGTTATTGCAGCATTGTTTGCAATGGTCATGATATGGAAGCAACCCAAATGCCCATCGATAAATGAATGGATAAAGATGTCATGTCTCTCTTTCTCTCTCTCTCACACACACCCACACACACACTCTCTCTCTACCCACCCCAATGATGTAATATTACTCAGCCATAAAAAAGAATGAAATCTTGCCATTTGCAACAACATGGATAGTCCAAGAGGGTATAATGCTACATGAAATAAGTCAGAGAAAGACAAATACCATATGATTTCACTCAAAAAATCAAAGTAAAAAAGAAAAGGGACAGACTCAAATACAGAGAACAAACTGGTGGTTGCCGGGGGTGGGGGGAGGGGATAGGTGGATGAGGGGATGGGTGAAATAGAAAAAAATTTGTACAACCCTGATTAGAACTGCTAAATTTGACTGGCTTAAAAAAATACAATCCTGACTTTGTTACTCTTCACCAACACCTTCCAGTACCCTTGGAATAAAATTCTGAATGATTAATTTGCCTTGGTATGAGCAGACCAACCTCATTAGCCCCACCTTGTAACATGGGTCCTCTCACATGTACCCTCTCTGGGAAGTACTGGACCTCTCATTTTGCAAACCTACCATCATCTCTGTTGCTACAGATACCTCCAACAAGCCAATTCCCATGCCTGGAATAGTAGGGTTTTTTTTTTTTTTTTTTTTTAAAGATTTTATTTATTTATTTGACAGAGAGAGAGAGATCACAAGTAGGCAGACAGGCAGTCAGAGGGAGAGGGAGAAGCAGGCTCCCTGCTGAGCACAGAGCCCGATGTGGGGCTCGATCCCAGGACCCTGGGATCATGACCTGAGCCGAAGGCAGATGCTTAACCATCTGAGCCACCCAGGCGCCCCAGGAATAGTAGGTTTTTTCCCTTTCTATCTGCCTTGTGGACTCAAACTCACATCTCAAAGCCTTCACTCAACCCTCCACGTTAGGCCAGGTTTTCTCCACATAGTTGCAGGTCCTTTAGTTTGCAGTTTTTCATCTGTCTTCTGCATAGAATCAGGCTCCCTAAGAACCCATCTCTGCTTTGCTCATCCACTTCTTCAATCCAGTTGCATATGTTAACAATGTAGTCCACTAATCAACATTTTCTGACTAAATCTATCACTTGTATTGTTTACAAGATAATTTGGGGTATTATTGTTTGTGTAATTGGTAGAATTAAACACTGCAGGAAATTTGTTAATATTTGGACATCATCATTTTAAGACAACCAATAAAATACTTTTATTAGCATTTAAAAAAATTAAAGTAGCATACTTTCCTTATAGCAATATAAGCCTTCCTCAAGAAACAAGAAAGGTCTCAAATACACAACCTAATCCTACACCTAAAGAAGTTGGAGAAAGAACAGCAAATAAAGCCTAAACCCAGCAGGAGAAGAGAAATAATAAAGATCAGAGCAGAAATCAATGAAATAGAAACCAAAAGAACAGCAGAACAGATCAATGAAACTAGGAGCTGGTTCTTTGAAAGAATTAACACTATTGATAACACCCTGGCCAGATTTATCAAAAAGAAAAGAGAAATGACCCAAATAAATAAAATCAGGAATGAAAGAGGACAGATCACAACCAACACCAAAGAAATATAAACAATTATAAGAACATATTATGAGCAACTATATGCCAGCAAATGAGATAATCTGGAAGAAATGGATGCATTCCTAGACATGTATCAACTACCAAAACTGAACCAGGATGAAATAGAAAACCTGAACAGACCTATAACCACTAAGGAAATTGAAGCAGTAATTAAAAATCTCCCAAAAAGAGCCCAGGGCCAGATGGCTTCCCAGGGGAATTTTACCAAACATTTCAAGAAGAATTAATACCTATTCTTCTGAAACTGTTCCAAAAAATAGAAATGGAAGGAAAACTTCCAAACTCATTTTATGAGGCCACCATTACCGTGATCCCCAAACCAGACAAAGACCCCATCAAAAAGGAGAACTACAGACCAATATCCTTGATGAACATGGATGCAAAAATTCTCACCAAAATACTAGCCAATAGGATCCAACAGTACATTAAAAGGATTATTCACCACAACCAAGAGAGATTTATCCCTGGGCTGCAAGGTTGGTTCAACATCCTCAAATCAATCAATGTGATACAATACATTAACAAAAGAACAAGAACCATATGATCCTCTCAATAGATGCAGAAAAAGCCTTTGACAAAGTACAGCATCCTTTCTTGATCAAAACTCTTCAGAGTATAGGCATAGAGGGCACATACCTCAGTATCATAAAAGCCATCTATGAAAAACCCACAGCGAATATCATTCTCAATGGGGAAAATCTGAGAGCTTTCCCCCTAAGGTCAGGAATGCGGCAGGGATGTCCACTATCACCACTGCTATTCAACATAGTATTAGAAGTCCTAGCCACAGCAATCAGACAACAAAAAGAAATAAAAGGCATTCGAATTGGCAAAGAAGTCGTCAAACTCTCACTCTTTGCAGATGATAGGATACTTTATGTGGAAAACCCAAAAGATTCCACCCCAAAACTGCTAGAATTCATACAGGAATTCAGGAAAGTGGCAGGATATAAAATCAATGCGCAGAAGTCAGTGGCATTCCTATACACAAACAAGACAGAAGAAAGAGAAATTAAGGAGTCGATCCCATTTACAATTGCACCCAAAACCATAAGATACCTAGGAATAAATCTAACCAAAGAGGCAAAGGATCTGTACTCAGAAAACTATAAAATACTCATGAAAGAAATTGAGGAAGAGGGGCGCCTGGGTGCCTCAGTCATTAAGCGTCTGCCTTCGGCTTAGGTCATGATTCCAGGGTCCTGGGATCGAGTCCCACATCGGGCTCCCTGCTCCACGGGAAGCCTGCTTCTCCCTCTCCCACTCCCCCGCTGTGTTCCCTCTCTCGCTGTGTCTCTGTCAAATAAATAAATAAAATCTTAAAAAAAAAAAAAAAGAAATTGAGGAAGACACAAAGAAATGGAAAAACGTTCCATGCTCATGGATTGGAAAAACACATATTGTAAAGATGTCAGTGCTACCTAGAGCAATCTACACATTTAAGGCAATCCCTATAAAATATCATCCACTTTGTAACAGAGCTTGAAGTCTGGAATTGTGATGCCACCAGCTTTTCTTTCCTGTTTCAACATTCCTCTGGCTATTTGAAGTCTTTTCTTGTTCTATACAAATTTTAGGATTATTTGTTCCATTTCTTTGAAAAAAATGGATGGTATTTTGATAGGGATTGCATTAAATGTATATATATACAATGGAATATTATGTAGCCATCAAAAGGAATGAAATCTTGCCATTTGCAATGACATGGATGGAACTGGAGGATATTATGCTGAGCAAAATAAGTCAGTCAGAAAGACATGTATCATATGAGCTCACTGATATGAGGAATTCTTAATCTCAGGAAAAAAACTGAGGGTTGCTGGAGTTGTGGGGGCTGGGAGGGATGGGGTGGCTGGGTGATAGACACTGGGGAGGGTATGTGCTATGGTGAGCGTTGTGACTTGTGTAAGACTGTTGAATCACAGACCTCTACCTCTGAAACAAATAATACATTATATGTTAGAAAAGAAAAAGAAGATAGGAGGAAGGGAGAAATCAAGGGGGGAATTGGAGGGGCAGACGAACCATGAGAGACTATGGACTCTGAGAAACAAACTGAGGGTTCTAGAGGGGAGAGGGGTTGGGGGATGGGTTAGCCTGGTGATGGGTATTAAAGAAGACACCTACTGAATGGAACACTGGGTGTTATATGCAAACAATGAATCATGGAACACTACATCAAAAACTAATGATGTAATGTATGGTGATTAACATAATAAAATTTTTTTTAAAAAGGAAGTGGCTTACACTCTGCCCACATCTTTTTAGCCAGAACCCCATTATATGGCCCCAACCTAACTTCACAGAAGGCTAGGAAGTGTAGAACAGCTCATGAATATTTGATGTGCATCAATGTCCTGTCACGCATTCTTCCATCCTTGTGCTCCTTATAAAGCATAAATATCACCATGTCCCTCTCATGTTCACGACTTGGTGATGAACCCCAATCCCATCACAATGTGTCATCATATAATTGGTAATTCTTCCATGAGTTTTCCCTCTTCCATCCAAAAAATATTTTCCTTTGTAAACATTCTTACCTAATCCATCTTTATCCTTTTTCCTTCAGCCAATAAAACCATTACCATAATCGTTTTTAAACTTTAAAAATAATTAAAGTAACACTGCAAGGATTAAAATATATATATCTACCATATATTCTAAGACATGTATGTTTTTCATATATAATATGTATATAAAATGTAAAATAAAATGACAAGTATTACATCATTGCTCTTAAACTCTACAGTTGAACAGCCTTCACTGTAGATCCTCAACAGACATTAAATTTAAGATGACAGCTTTGTGGCTTATTGAAAATTTTCATACATCAGTCTACTCTCTGGGATTTACGTGTTAAGAGGCAGGTTATCCTATTTTGAAGCCAACAGAACTGAAGGCCCAGGCTAGAATGTTGCTATTTTCCTAATAGGCTATAAGGACGAGTCATTTGTCAGATTTAGGTCACTGCACTCTGTTTAAGATTAAACCATGTGATGAAATTGTTGCACTAATAAAGTTTATAATTTACTTTTATTGTGAACCACTGCTTAGAGGTTTACCTGTTCCAAAGGGAATCAATAGCCTAGTGAAGACATTACAGCTTTTAGAGAATAACTGAGTCATTTATCTTATGCCTACATGGATTTCTAAGAAATTTCTGAGATGATGACTAAGCATGTGGACCCCTTGAAGCAATCAGCTAGTACCTCTTCACTAACATAAATTTAGCAAAAGTCAATTTCCAATGCGAATGAGACTATGCACACTACCAACCAGGTGAGATCAAAAATATTTTTAGGGGCCCCTGGGTGGCTCAGTCATTAAGCGTCTGCCTTTGGCTCAGGTCACGATCCCAGGGTCCTGGGATCGAGTCCCACATTGGGCTCCCTGCTCAGTGGGAAGCCTGCTTCTCCCTCTTCCACTCCCCCTGCTTGTGTTCCTGCTCTCGCTCTCTGTCAAAATCTTTTAAAAATATTTTTAAAAAGTAAATGTTATCAACAAATAATTAGCAAGTTCTTTATCAATTAATCAGAATGGTTCCCAAACCCTGTTCAAGCTTTGCTCTTTTGTGGGAGATTTCTAAAAAACACAGAATCTTCATAAGGGTTCACTATTCTGAGGATCACCTCAGAAGGAAATTAAGAATTGTCACAGAAGTCTGTATTACCCAACATCATGAACAAACTTACATGGGCAAAAATCCTTAGAAGGCATGTGAAATTCAGATTTGGGGCAAATTCTTTGAGTTATTGCCAATGTATGCAGTAGTACTCATAAATGATCAAGAGTCCAAGCTAATGGTTAATACCAGCTCTATAATATTAATAAGCTATGAAGGTTTTTCCCAATTTTCTTAACAGATCCTAAACCTGTGGCATAAGCTAGCACATATTCATCAAGATTATATACAGTTTACTATTACCAACAAATATGTTGACTGTGTTTTTTTCCAGACAAGGCATTGCTCATCATGCCCTGAGTATAGACAAATCTGTGTTATTGAACATGCTTCTCAAAATATCATATTTATATATTTTTAACGAATCACCTTTCTCCTAAAGTTTTTTTAACATTTAAAATTACTTCTTAGTTTTTGTTTGTTTGTTTCTTTATTATTTATGCTTCTGAAGTTTCTCAGTGTATCTTAGAGAGTGATTTGTAGGATTCCAGATGCGGTGCCATATTTCAAAACTATGTTATTCATGGGCTGCACAGCTAATATAGCTTTGGGGATTATTTTAAAAATCATTCTGGTTTATGATGTTTATACATAAAAATGAAAAAGCATAAATGTTATAGTCACTATATACCCACCTAGCATTTACTCCAATTCTCTACTATAAAAGCAATTCAAGAATTTTTTTCTGGTGACCCCAATCTGCATTGTCTTTTTTCCCCTCAAAGATGAACAAATGGGGGCACCTGGGTGGCTCAGTCAGTTAAGCATCTGCCTTCAGCTCAGGTCATGATCCCAGGGTCCTGGGGATCCTGGGGGTCCTCTGCCCCTCCCCCCTGCTTGTGCTCACTCGCTCTCTCTCCCCCTCTGCCTCTCAAATAAAATCTTTTAAAAAAAGATGAATACATGTCTGGTTAGAAATATTATTAAAGTTGTTACCAGTGCCTGCAGAAGTGGAGTTTTGGAAATGACTACACAGTTTATTGCTGGATATATAAACACAGGTTCAACATAGGAATTCTGAATCCCTAAAATGATACTCACATACTGAGGGTTCTCATCAAGACCTAGCTACAGCTCTTCAAGACACGAGCAAGCTTATTTAATAGCACTCCCCCCACCACTGCCCTGTTGTCTGTCCAATTGTAAACACACATTTGTAGTCCAGTACAAGATCAACATCAGAGCAGACACGGCACCTATGACCGAGTCAAGAGAACAGTTGTGGCATCATCAAATCTATTGTCAAGATTTTTATTTTATTATGTTAATCACCATACATCATTAGTTTCTGATGCAGTGTTCCATCATTCACTGTTTATGTATAACACCCAGTGCTCCATTCAATACATGCCCTCTTTAATACCCATCTCCAGGCTAACCCATCCCCCCACTCCCCTCCCCTCTAGAACCCTCAGTTTGTTTCTCAGAGTCCATAGTCTCCCATGGTTTGTCTCCCCCTCCGATTGTCAAGATTTTTGACATGAGTGATTTGACCCCCAGGTAAGTTTTATAAGCATATCCCTGGAACCACCACCCATATCACTATTTGGCTACATTTCCTATGGTCTCACCAGAGCCACCAAGGGAAAGCAGCAATAAATTCTTCTCTAACCACCACAACTACTAGAATGAAGTCATCTAATAGTTTGATACCAGTTAATGGAAGAGCTTCCCCAAATGGTAATCGTGATGATTAATTTTAGTTGTCAACTTGACTGGGCTAAGGGATGCCTAGATACCTGGGTCTATCTTTGCAGGTGTTTCCAGAAAGCTTAGCATTTGAATTGCTAAACTGAGTAAAGCAGATGGCATTCCCCAATGTGATTGGCATCATCCAACCTGTTGAGGATCCAAATAGAACAAAAAAGTGGAGAAAGGATGAATTCATTCTGCTTGAGCTGAGACATTCATCTTCTGCTCTCAGACACTGGAGATCTTGGTTCTTGGGCTTTTTGACTCATATTGGACTTCACACCATTAAGAAGACCCCAGTTCTTAGACTCTTGGATTTGAACTTACACCATAGATGTTCCGGGTTCTCCAGCCTGCAGACAGCATATTGTGGGATTTCTTGGCCTCCATAACTGTGTGAGCCAGTTACTGTAATCAATTTCCTCTTACCCATATCAATATTGATATTTTTATTGGTTCTGTTTCTCTGGAAAACCCTAATTAATACAGTGTTCTCTCAGAGGGGAGAGATGATAGTCCTTTCACATAGCATTGGCACCAGACTTCCTGTAAATGTATTGGTTCCATTGACTTTATATAGTTTAATGAAAAGATGTTCAACCGAATTTAGCTCATTATAGTTTTTTTTAGATAAAAATTACTGTCTCACTTATGTCATGTCTACTTTTTATTGCTCTATAACTCAGTATTTTTTTCTTTCTCTTTAGGTACAAGACTAAAGGAGAGAAACGTTTAGGCATGAGCATGGGTAGCTATAAAGGCAGACCTATACCACATTTATACATGAAGCCTGCCCCAAATAAAATAGTTATTCTACAAGGAAGCATTTTGGCTTTCCCAGAACAGCAACTTGGTTTTGAAATCAAAGCTGAACATTTGCAAAGAAACGTAATAGCATTTTATCATAATGGGGCTTTCCTGTACAAAAAAAAAAAGTGGGAAGGGGAGCCCATTTAAAATGGTTTTGAAACTATTTCTATCCTTCGAGGAACTCAGCTTATGAGCCATTAAAAATATTACTGATAAAATGCACTTTGAATTTCCATTAGATAGTTTAGCTTTCATTTGAAAGTTGAATTGATTCAGGATGAGAGAACAGCACTTTTGGATAATAAGCTGCAAGAACCTAGATAACTGTCAGAGCAACTCACAGAAGTATTATGTTTAGGTATGAAAGTGTATTTATCTGAAGAGCCTTTGGGAGCTGAAAGCTTTGCTTCAAAGATGAAAGCAGGGTGCAAAATTTTTGGTTTAGGAGCCTGGCAGGAAAAACATGTCTTTTGATTTCTTAGGGATACTAAAGATACTTAGTGGGTGAACTCATCATTTAGTTTCAAACTGCCAGTCTAACAGAGACCCCCTATAACTTTGAGTAATCACTAAATGAGGAGTTCATTATCGTTTTCATTTGTATTAAAAAGAACTCAGAATTTAGAGGATGTTTGGAATACAGATAAACGTAAAGAGTCTCCAGGATAATTCTATCAAGTGGCTCCTCATCAAATTCCATTGATTAGAAGTTTCTTACTTTGAAGGCACTTAATGGCTCTGGGGCAACATATTTTCTAATTCTTTTGGTCACAGTTTGTCTCCAGTTGCTCACTGAAGCCAAAAATCAGCATGCTACTTACCAGTAGTTGGTCCTAAGAATAACCCAAGTTCCTTGAATGAGAGCAGCTCTGCTGCCTAATTGCAGAATTGTTTTTTTTTTTAATTTTTATTTATTTATTCATGAGAGACAGAGAGAGAGAGAGAGGCAGAGGGAGAAGCAGGCTCCCAAGGAGCAGAGAGCCTGATGCGGGACTCGATCCCAGGACCCTGGGATCATGACCTGAGCCGAAGGCAGATGCTTAACCATCTGAGCCACCCAGGCGCCCGCAGAATTGATTTCTAATGGAGAAGTTTGGTTCCCCAAACTCCATTTGTTTCTGAATTTCAAATGAAATGCAACACACTTATTTTCCAGGGCTTTTAAAGATTCTTAGGCATCAGAATAGGTTTAACAGAAAATAAGTTCACCAGGAGTCTTGAACCAAAAAAACAAAGCTGGATTGATTCTTTTCTTCCCTACTTGATTAAAAACAAAACGAATGAGACACTAGACAGTGACCTAAGACATGGCCCCTCACTTAAAGGATTTTTTAATCCTACAGAGGAAACTGGCCTAATTTTGATACATTAACTATGAAGTATATAAGGGCTACTGGCTTTTCCCAAGTGATTTTCTACAGTATTCTGTTTACCATACTCAGGATCCATAGTCACACCAGCCAAATTCATGTCCGTATTTCTGGATAAATTTTCTTCCCCTTATTATATGTTCCCAACGTGGCAACCTGGGCCATCAAGTATAAAAATAGGATCTACAAGGAAACATCAAGCTTCATCCTTTAAAAGCCTTGATTTAGTTTCAAGAACCCAGTTTTCTATTTCCTTTGGAAACTGCTTAAAAGCATCAAGTTGAACAAAAATCCAAATGGCTGCAGTAGTGCTTCACTGAAGCTCGATTTTAAAGTAATTTTCTTCTATAGCAAAGTTACCTTTATTAACATTAAAATGACATTAGCATAATATGCATGGACGTTAACTTTTCATTTCTCTTTCACAAACCTCCCCTCCTCAGCCTTTTGTTTCAGGAACCTGGTACTGCCCTGAAAAGGACTAACTGGCTGGCAGCACAGATCATTCCTGTCCCAACCAGCTAGATCTTGTATTTCCCTATAAAACTCCCCAGCCCTTTCCTCCTGGCAGGTTCACAGTTTTTGAAGGCCAGAGCCTGCTGCAGCCTCCTTTGCCCCACAAAGCAATAAAGCTATTATTTCTCTCTATCCCAAACTGTGTCTTCCTGTTCTATTTTGGCTCCTAAGCACAGAGGTTGATTTTTGACAACTGTCCTCTGATTCCTGTCTCCTTGTAGATTTCCTGATTTTATACGATGCTCCAAACACACCCAGAGTCGCTCACACTATCCCCTCCATAAGAATACAGAAAAAACTTTAGCATAATCTTGCTATATTCCTGAAAAAAAAAATAATAAAATCAAGGGAAAAGTTTTTCTAATACCTTTGGTTTTATCATCAAAATTACCTACTCCTAGAAGGTTTATGATGATAGGCATTATCACCCACTTGTTTTTAACAAACTCAGTTGTTAGAAGTTACATGTGTAAATACACCGCTCAGTGAAATTAACAATTTATTGGGAGAAGCCCTCCTGTGTTATCTTCCTCTGCTTATCCTTTTGCCTGAGCAAAACCAGTTGCTTTTCATTCTTAAACTTAATTGAGAAGTACTTTTATGACACATTAGTGACATTTTCTCTTAACAAATCAGGTATCTCTTGCCTCTGCTACAAGTTGCAAATTTCTTAAATGCAGGAAACATTTTTGAAACTTGTTCCAATCTGTCATAGCTACTAGCACTGTTGGAGCATGAGCAGTGTTCGGTACATAATAATTCACTGTTGAATGAAACAGTTTTGAGACCTGAATGATAGAGCACAAATATTTAAAAAAAAAAAACTAATCCATTTTAAGAATGCGAGGAGAGTGATTCAGAGACAATACTTGTCTGATTCTACATATCCCACTTATGCTGGAATGGGAAATATACAGGCCATATGCCCAAATATTTCATTCACTTTTTTGGACTACTTATTTTTAACTGGGTCCCTCCAAGATATAGATGTACAGGAGTTTTAGCAAGTGGTATGGGCTGACCCTATTATTCTTGCTAATTTGATCATTCATAGAGATGTCAACTGGATGCAATATTGTTTTTAATTTATATCTAAATCTTTTCCTAATGGACAAATATACTGAATGTGACTCAAGGAAAAAAAAACTGCAAACAAATATCTTAACATTTAGAATTAGGGAAAATAAACTTTATGCTAAATGTTATAAAATATATAAAGGGGAAAAAAAGAGGGTGGCAAACAAACTCTTATACTATGGCATTTTTTTTTTTTAAGATTTTAATTATTTATCTGACAGAGAGACACAGCGAGAGAGGGAACACAAGCAGGGGTAGCGGGAGAGGGAGAAGCAAGCTTCCCGCAGAGCAGGGAGCCCGATGCGGGGCTCGATCCCAGGACCCTGGGACCATGACCTGAGCTGAAGGCAGACGCTTAACCAGCTGAGTCACCCAGGCGCCCCAGCATTTTTTTTTAATGTTATGTTAATCACCATACATTACATCATTAGTTTTTTTTTAAACTTTTTTTTTTTTTTAAAGATTTTATTTATTTATTTGAGACAGAGAGAATGAGAGAGACAGAGAGCACATGAGAGGGGGGAGGGTCAGAGGGAGCAGCAGACTCCCTGCCGAGCAGGGAGCCCGATGCGGGACTCGATCCCAGGACTCCAGGATCATGACCTGAGCCGAAGGCAGTCGCTTAACCAACTGAGTCACCCAGGCGCCCATCATTAGTTTTTGATGTAGTGTTCCATGATTCATTGTTTGCATATAACACCCAGTGCTCCATTCAGTATGTGCCCTCTTTGATACCCATCACCAGGCTAACCCATCCTCCCACCCCCATCCCCTCTAGAACCCTCAGTTTGTTTCTCAAAGTCCATAGTCTCTCATGGTTCATCTCCCCCTCCAATTTCCCCCCCCTTCATTTTTCCCTTCTTTTTTTTTTTTTTTTTAACATATAATGTATTATTTGTTTCAGAGGTACAGGTCTGTGATTCAACAGTCTTACACAATTCATAGTGCTCACCATAGCACATACCCTCCCCAATGTCTATCACCCAGCCACCCCATCCCTCCCAGCCGCCATGACTCCAGCAACCCTCAGTTTGTTTCCTGAGATTAAGAATTCCTCATATCAGTGAGATCATATGATACATGTCTTTCTGACTGACTTATTTTGCTCAGCATAATACCTTCCAGTTCCATCCACGTCATTGCAAATGGCAAGATTTCATTCCTTTTGATGGCTACATAATATTCCAGTATGTGTGTGTGTGTGTGTGTGTGTGTCTGTATACACACATCTTTATCCATTCATCTGTTGATGGACATCTGGGCTCTTTCCCTAGTTTGGCTATTGTGGACTTTGCTGCTATCATAGTACTATGGCATTCTTTTTCCTTAGATTCTTCCTTGGTTTTACCATGTTGAGTTTTTGATTCATTGTTCTTGTCAGTTTCCTGTACTGGTAGTTTTCAACTAAGATTCTTTTAATCAAAATATCATTAGTACTGTCAAAAAAGTGATACACTAATAGCAAGCATTACCAGTCATGAACAGTTTAATACTATCCACAGAAATGGCTTTTAGAGGAGGCAATGTAGCCACATCACTGCAGGATTTCCAAACGACTCATGGGCATAGCATGAGGTTCACTCTAATGGCGGCAGTTTAAAGTCACGTAACCTTGGATAAGCCAATTACCTTTTCTGAACACTAAGACATGTGATCTCTAAACCGCCTTTAATTTTAAATGTTCACAATTACAGTCATTTACATAGGTATTAAGAATAAACATTTAGGAATTAACTAGAGATTCTACTAAGGACTACTCTTTGTGCAAGTTCTGTTTGCACAGGAGCTCAGCAGTAATTATAGGATGCAAACCTCCACATTGTCCACCACAAAAGCAGGATACTAAAGGAAATGCTTTGAATGATGAGGTCATTGAATGACAGCCTGCTTTTCAGCTATTTTTATCAAAAGTATACTTTCAAGAGCCTTGGTAGTCATTTTACTTAGTACATTTAGGCTAAGTATATATCAATTTTTTTTTTAATTTGGCAGGTTTGGATTTGAAATTGCCAAGTTTCAGCTAAAAATATAAATCATAAATATAAATCTTAATGTTCCACATATCACATTGGTGAGTAATAAGATGCTTAAAACATGGTTTAATAGGGAACACTCACTGCTTATAAGAGAAAGCTAAAGAGGTGATATGATTAAAGACACAGTGATAAAATTTAACATGTCTTTCCTCAGTTGAGTCTAGATTCTTTTTTAAATATGTGCAAAAATAAAAGTGCTCTTTAAGACCAGGGACTATAGTGATTTTGTTTCTTTTGTCCTTATAAAATGATTAATCCAGTGTTGTAAACCTGTGGATGCCCAATCATGTTAAGAATGAGATATGTACATAGATATATACAGTCTCATCATTGCATTTCACATATACTGAATTACTAAGGAGTTTGTGATGTGCCTCTGTATCTTTTATAGATTTTTATACAATTCATCGTCTAGCTATTTTCCTCCATGTCAATAGAAATTTATATTTAGAACTTTTAAAAATGGTCATCTTGTAGAAGCTTTTTATATATTTTCTCTTTAGTAGAAAATCCAAAATGTAATTTATAATTTTGATAGTTTAATGTTATTTATGAATATCATTGCACCTGGCCATAGAAATGCTTGCCTTTACATCAAGTGATCCCAAATTTATATGCCTCTAAAATATTACATTTCATCTTTTGTTTTAAAATAATTTTCTCTTGCTTCTAAATTATAGGTTGTTAGTTTTTCTTTTTTAACTATAAAAATATTTACTTCCAGAAACCCACTTCTGAAATTTTGCTTCTAAAAGTACTGGAGGAAAAAACAACAACCAGCATGTATTATATCTGCCTCCAACAACAAATAGATGGAGACTGAGAACTGAGAATCTCCTACATCATGAGAAAGTTCTGAAAGAATACAGGAAATTTATTCCATGGATTTTTTTTTTTTTTTTGACATTTGGTTTGGCTATTACAAGTTGTTTTGTTTCTGATTTATGATTTTATTTGCATAGGGGTTTGCTTTCCTGGCTTGCATATTGACATCACAAGTGGGTTGTTGTTTTGTTTTGTTTTTCTCACCATGATTAAGTACACTCCTTAATCCCCCACCCCCATTTCCCCCATCCCTCCACCCACCTCCCCAACAAGTGGTTTTGTCATCACCTTTTAGAGCCATTTTACTGGAGAAGGAAGCTAATAGTTTATAGTTTGGATGAATATATAAATTATCATTCAAACAGCATTTTTGAGGGAAGGGCAATGCTAAAAAAGAATTAACAAGCAACTGATTCATCTATACCTGCTACCAACTAGGAATGTCCTTGGAAAATTAGGATTCATGGCTTTCCCATTTGTAGTAATGCTAATAGTGAATTGTTTTCAAGTGTCTCAGACCCAACACAATCAATCACCATGACATGGGCCTGTTTTCCCAAAATCAAAATCTATGATTGAGTTGTATCAATTCAGTACATAAGTCTGGTTGTGAACATGCTTTCTCTTATATTTAAAACTGGATTGACCTTTGTTCATTCTCTTAATGCCAATGCTGATAATATCAGTTTGTACTTTAATCTTTGTCTATATTTTTAATGTATATTAAAATATTTCTTTTACTTTTTCTTCATGTATTTTTGACTATTATGGTAACCCCTTAAGATAAAGCCTTATTTCTAGAGTTAAAATAGTTTGTATAAAAATTAATAAAGGGAAACTCCACTAAAGTGCAGTCAGGAAGCTAAAAGGGGTAGCCATATCACCAATGTCAATTACAGGTAGAATTGTCAATTCTAGACCCCAACAGAAGAATCAACAGGAAAGAATCATCAATTATAAGCTTCAACAGGGAAGATGGACACTGAATCTTCTACAAGAAATCAACTACCACTGCAACTCAGTCAATGACAAACCATCATCTCCCTGAACTCTTGCTTTTTTCCAATCAACTTGCATTCAAAAAAATCTCTAAGCTTCATCCTTCTCCATAAAAATAACATTCCTCTCCTTTGTTGGACTTGTCTATGGTTTTGCCATAACTTGCATGTCCTGACTTGCAATTCTCTGCTTTCCTGAATAAACTCATTTCTGATGGTAAAATAAGTTTTTTATTTTTAATGTTAACATTATTTAATGATCAGAGGTGGGACCCAGAGATGACCCTTAATAACTGAACCTAGTTAGCAAACAGGTTCTGGTACCCACAGAGCTGATTGAGCTCATTCCTTCCTGCCAACCCTGCAGTTTGAAGTTAAGTTTTCTCCTGGATTTTGAGCTCCACTCTGTGCATTTTGAGCTCTCCAGGCTTTACTCAGCATCTGTTTTAAGGCTTTACCCTTTCTGAGAATACACCTTTTGCCTTTGGTCTCCTATTTGGGACTGGACTATTCCTGTTGGAAATGGCCTTTGGTTCAATTCCTTTGGAACTGAGCTGTTCCTGTTGAAACTATGTTGTTTAGGACTTTTTTTCCCCTCTAGAGGAAAACCTCTAAGTTTTTGAGAAAGAATCTCAAGCAGACTCCCCATTGAGCATGGAGCCTAATGCGGGGCTTGATCCCACAACCATGACCATGAGATCATGACCTCAGCCTAAACCAAGATTCAGATGCTTAACTGACTGAGCCACCCAGGTAGCCCCTGATATGCATTTCTAACTAAATGGACAAACCCAACCAAAAGTAAATTAGAACATCAATGGCTATTATGGGGACTTTTTGATCTCCCCAAACCTACTTTTCTCAAAACTGAGTCAGACAGCATGGTTATAAATTGTCAGTAAATGTAATGTAGATTTTGACTGGCATTTTGAATCATCATCAGGAGTCTCAAATTGCCTCTGTGCAAAATTCAATTGCTAGACTAATGGAGGCAAGCAAACAAAGAATGACAAAGGCTCTGAGGCTTTTTCCTTCCCCATCTTCTTTGTCTCAGGACACATGGCAGCCACCTTATGCTGAGGTCCCACCTTTCATGGCATCATCCTCCCCATCTGCACTGGGTCCACCTCCTCCATACCTCAGTTTCCCTATTTTAATTATCTCACCAAACTTCCCTTTTCCTCCTCATCTCTCCACTGTCTCCTTCCTCTGCAACCAATTTAAACCGACCCCTTAAAGTTAAGTCTTCAGATGATTCTAATCAACCCCAAATTTATTCTGTTCCCTGGACTAAAGGGGACTTGTGATCCACACAGTTTCCTGAAGTGACTCAGGAGCCTCTCATACATTTGCTGAAGAATTGGGTATAATTATTCAAACTTACCAACCTGGTTTCTTAGATTTACATCTAAGTTGGCCAAACACTGGATGAGACTAGCCTGACAGGAACATTTTGAAAGGGATTTAGAGAAACTGATCCCTAACTTTTGGCAAAATTCTAGAACACTCACTGGATAGATATCTCCACAGAGCAATTACGGTAGTCTTTCCTAAGACTGTTGATTGAAATAAAATTCAGACTTGTACACAAAAGCCCAATGAACCTGTTTATTACTATTACAATCCACCCCAAATTATCTTTAAAATGCTGATCTTTCTTTAGATGTTGAATCCACCTGAGTAGTTTTAACTTTATTAATGAGCTGAACCGTGATCTCTTTTAGCTAAAAAGGACCAGGATGGAATGGAAAACTATGTCCACTCCAGATTTAATTTGGCAAAATAGCACACTTGCATCCTAGATAAGTCACCTAAAAGAGACCTCTAAAAGTCATAATTCTCAACTTTGGCAAAAGAAGATGCCTACACAAAATCAAAACCTCCTAGCTTCTGCTGTTATTGCCAGGAGCCAGGATGTTGGAAAAAAGACTTAACCATCTTAAGTGCTTCATGCCCCTTCAGCCCTCTAGCCAGACTTTCTTATGTCCTCCTGATTTTTTTTTTTTTTTAAGATTTTATTTGCGAGACCACCTCACACCAGTCAGAATGGCTAAAATTAAAAAGTCAGGAAATGACAGATGTTGGCGGGGATGCGGAGAAAGGGGAACCCTCCTACACTGTTGGTGGGAATGCAAGCTGGTGCAACCACTCTGGAAAACAGCATGGAAGTTCCTCAAAAAGTTGAAAATAGAGCTACCATACGATCCAGCAATTGCACTACTGGGTATTTACCCCAAAGATACAAATGTAGGGATCGGAAGGGGTATGTGCACCCCGATGTTTATAGCAACAATGTCGACAAGAGCCAAACTGTGGAAAGAGCCAAGATGTCCATCGACAGATGAATGGATAAAGAAGAGGTGGTATATATATACAATGGAATATTATGCAGCCATCAAAAGGAATGAGATCTTGCCATTTGCAACGACATGGATGGAACTGGAAGGTGTTATGCTGAGCGAAATAAGTCAATCAGAGAAAGACATGTATCATATGACCTCACTGATATGAGGAATTCTTAATCTCAGGAAACAAACTGAGGGTTGCTGGAGTGGGGGGTGGGGTGGGAGGGATGGGGTGTCTGGGTGATAGACATTGGGGAGGGTATGTGCTATGGTGAGCACTGTGAATTGTGCAAGACTATTGAATCACAAATCTGTACCTCTGAAACAAATAATGCAATATATATTAAGAAAAAAAAAAGAAGATAGTAGGAGGGGAAGAATGAAGGGGGCGAAATCGGAGGGGGAGACGAACCATGAGAGACTATGGACTCTGAAAAACAAACTGAGGGTTGTAGAGGGGAGGAGGGTGGGAGGATGGGTTAGCCTGGTGATGGGTATTAAAGAGGGCATGTCCTGCATGGAGTATGGGGTGTTATGCACGAACAATGAATCATGGAACACTACATCAAAAACTAATGATGTAATGTATGGTGATTAACATAACAATAAAAAGTAAAAAAATATTTTATTTGTGAGAGAGAGAGAGAGAGAGAGAGAGAGAGCGCGCGCACAGGAGCAGGGGGAGGGGCAGAGGGAGAAGCAGACTCCCTGATGAGCAGGGAGCCTGATGTGGGGCTCAATCCCAGGACCTTGGGATCATGACTTGAGCTGAAGGCAGACACCTAACCAACTGATTCTCAATCAGGGGGTTCTAAGGAATTACAGGGACTCTTCCCAATCCTCCCTCTTAATTTGTTCCAAGAAACCACGCTCCAGGAATGGATCTCTGTCCTTATTGACACCAGAGCTACATTCTCAGTGCTCAACCCCACTGTTATAAAGTAGCCCCTGCCTCAGAGTACTAAAACAGTTTAAATCATAGGGGGTCTCTAGTAAATCTCAACAGGTTCCTGTCTCTGAACCTATTCCCATCATCAAGGCCCTTTGAGAGATACACACTCTTTTGTCCTTATTTCCTCTACCCCTAATTCATTCAGGGGTTAGAGATTTCTTAGAAAAATATGCCAGAATTCCTTTCTCTCAAAATGGGGGAAAGAATTCTAGAATTTGACAATAGCTATCAAAATAGCCAACCAGGTGAATTAAATGAACTTTCAACATCTTTTACTTGCTCAGTCTGACAGTACTGTAGCTGAGTTGGGGATACTGATCATTTGTCCTTATGGGATCAGCTACCATCCTCTATATGGACCAGATCTTTAACTGGTATTGACAGAATCCATAGAGTGTCTTCCATCAAGATTCAGATAGATCCCTCAAAACCTCTTCGCAGAATAAATAAATAACCTATAAAGAAAGAAACCCTTCAAGGCATCAAGCCCATAATAGATTACAAGGCTCAGGACTTCATTATGTCCTGTACTCATGGCTGCAATACCACTCTTACCTGTGAGAAAACCCAACAGCCAAGGATGGAGGTTTGTCCAGGACCTCTGAGAAATAAGTAACATTGTTATCCCTTGACACCCTGTTGCTCCTAACTCCCATTTGTTATCAGAATCCATTTCCACTGAAAGAAAATTTTTCATATAATTGATTTATACAGTGCATTTTAGTATTCTAGTTGATAAAGATAGTATCCCTTTGCTTTCATTTGGGAAGAATGGGAATACACCTGGACAGTAATGCCTCAGGGTTTCACAGAGTTCCCTTTTCAGAAACCTTAAAAGCAGATTTGGAGGATATTGAGTTTTCTGCAGGATCTATTTTGTTATAGTAAATAGATTATTTGATTCTCTCTGCTGTCCTTCTGAAACCTCTTCAAAGAAAGGCAGCGTCTACCTATTAAAAATTTGGCCTTAAAGAGACACGGGTTCCTGCAAAAAAAAAATTAGTTTGCTCAAACTCAGGTTCAATGCTTAAGGTGCCTGATCTCAGAACAAGGACTACATTTGGACCAGGTTGGCTTCATAGCATCCTGAACTTCCCAAAACCTAAAACTAAGTGCAAATCAATGAGGTTTTCTTGGAGTAGTTAGCTGTCAAAATTGGATTCCAGGCTTCTCTCTTATGGCTCAACCTCTGTCTGCTGTACTAAAAGAAATGACATATCTGATCCTATGATATGGAAAGATCAGGAAGACAGCTTTTGGGACTTCAAAGAAAAGCCTAATAAAGCTCCCTCAAACATCTTAATTATCAACTGTCCCTTTTCCTCTTGTATGTGAAGAAAGGGAATGCTTTGGAGTACTCACCCAAGAACATGTAGACTGTCATTCACCCATAGAATATTGTAGCACAGGGCTATCCCCCTTGCCTCAGAGCCATTCCTGACACTACCCTTTTATTTAAGGTAACTGAAGAAATAATCATGGGATTCCCTTTAACCAGCCTTGTATTTTCACCAAGGGTAAAACCATAAACATTTATACCAATAGTCACTATGCCTTTGGGATAGCTCAGAACTTTGGAATGCTAGGAAGCATTAACCTTTTCTTACCTACAGTGGGGATAAAATTAAAGATGGCTCCTCTATCCGAAATTTACTAGATGCCATACTTTTGCTGGCTGCTCTGACTATTAAGGGTTCTGGGCATTCCAGACTCAACTATCTGGAGACCAAAGGAAACCATCTCACTGGTTTATTTCCACCAAAAACACGCACTCAAGGAAACTAATAGCCAAACCTCTGTTGTGGTTCAAAAGGATGTTCTCCCAAATGATAACTTGGAAAAATTGACAAGAAATATCCAACAATTGGCCCCAGAGAAGGAATAACAATACTGGCAATCTAGTAATTGTAACTCAATAAAAAGAGAACTCTGGTTTGGACCTAACAATTTGGCCCTATGAGAAATTTTAAAATTCTCACTACTTACCACTATACCATTGGCATTAAGCCATTAGCTTACTGACAATGATAGCATTCTTGAACCAATATTGGTGGGAAAATATTAATAAGGCCACAAAAAATCCCTACCTCACTTGTCCCATCTGTTTAAATTATAATCAAGGAAATCCTGTTCACACAAATGGGTTTCATACAGTTTCCCCCATCTCATGGATATTAATATGTTTTAGTAATGGCTTTCATGGGTTTTTCCACCCCCCCCCCCCAATGGACTGAAATTTTCCCTTGTAGACAGGCCACTGCTTCTTCTGTGGCTAAAATTCTTTTAGAAAAGATGAACCCGGGGCACCTAGGTGGCTCAGTTGGTTAAGCGACTGCCTTCGGCTCAGGTCATGATCCTGGAGTCCCGGGATCGAGTCCCGCATCGGGCTCCCTGCTCGGCAGGGAGTCTGCTTCTCCCTCTGACCCTCTTCCCTCTCGTGCTCTCTGTCTCTCATTCTCTCTCTCTCAAATAAATAAATAAAGAAAGAAAAAAAAAAGATGAACCCTACCAGGGGAGTCCCTCTTAAACTCTATAGTGATCAGGGAACCCATTTTACTGGTCAGGTGCTTCAACAAGTCTGTGCTGTTTGGCTGGTTTTACAACACTTTCATTGTGCATATTGTCCTCAATCCTCAGACACAAATGCACTATGGCACTACCAAGACTCAAATGGTAAAATCTGTAGACCTCCCTAAATATCTTGGCCAAAAGCATTGCCATTGATCCTTCTAAATCTCAGATTCACTCTGAAACTCAGACTCTCACCCTTTGAGATAGTCACAAGATGTCCAATGTACTTGACGTCCAATTCCTTTGACACACAGTTAATAAAAGCAGATAAACATTGTAAAGGTCTAATTGCTTCTGTGAAGAATAACCAACCACATTTTAGCTGAGCAACCTTTTCACAGTGCACTCCTGGGAGAGGACTTTAAACACCACACCTTGCAACCTGGAGATCTTGTCCATTGAAAAGACACCTCCAGGATGATTCTTTTGAACCTCATGAGAAGGGCCTTTATTATGTATTGCTAACTGATCCTTTCCTGCCAAACTCCAAGGAATAGATTCTTGGATTCTTGTGACCCAGCTAAAGAAAGCACCAAACTCTGACTAGACCTACATACCATCTGGTGAAAGTAAAGATTTCCCAGAATTGAAGCAGCAGACAACATCTGATGAGACCACTTTCCCAGGATATCCAAAACAGGCCTGTCTACCTTTTCCTCACTGTTTGCTTCTACTACCTGTTTTGTGGAAAGAAAATGCCCTTGTTCACATTTCCCAAATCCTTGAGAAAGGGGGAATCTTTTTTTTTTCCCTAGTTATAGCCGTTCAGAAACTGCATCATGACCCTGTGACAACATAATCTTTCACTCGCTTTTTCTGAAGGGTTAGAAGGCTCAGAATTTACAAGTCTTTCATCTGAACTATTATCTGACTGGATTTTTAATCCAAATTTACAAATTTATAGGCTGTATTATTGGTTAATATTTGTTTCTAACACTTTTTGAGATACTAATAGATCCTTGAATTTTTGCTATTTTTGTAAAAAGTTCATTAGTTATTGTTTCACTGTTTATACCTGCATTCTATCTTCCCAAATGCACTTGGTTGATTCTTTCAGTGTACCCTTGTAGTAGCTACTATTTTGCTTTCAGTGCCTGCTTTACTCTGGGACTTCCAGGAGACATACATGACTCTAGGCTTGCCTGCATAAGAACTCTTCTCCCCTAAGTTGGAATAAGTGCCAATAAATATTTTCAGTTGGCTACCTTCAGATCCCAGTTTAGAACCATCAGACAATTTGGAATTGTTTTATTACTTCTGTTCTGTATAATTACTTTAAGTTTTGTATTTTATTGCCTGTCAAACTTTTATAAAAATGATATACCCAATAAGATGATCTTCAATGTTTATGATCTTAATAAATATGGACTATAGATGAGAAGTACCTGAACGTTTTCCCTCCTCACCGCCCTTGTCACCCAAACATGGCCATAAGTGGTTTCCAACTGCTTATATAAGCATTTACCTTGGTGTGTAGAACATGACAACCAGAAAAGATCCTTCCTGGCACTGAGGGACAAAACCACTAATGTGGTAGAAAACCTGCCTTTTGATCAGTGATGCTTCCAGAGAAAGATCTTGATCAAAAGGGGGGAATGTAAAAATTAAGGAGAAACCTCACTTAAGTAGAGCCAGGAGGCTAGAAGGGGGACCCATACCACTCAATATCAGTTACAGGAAGAACTGTCAATTATACAGCTCGACATGAGTATCAACAGGACAGAATTATCAATTACAGACCTCAACTATATATATATTGAATCTATAAGAAATTGACTACCCCTGCAACTCAGCCAATGAGAAACTATCATCACCCTGAACTCTTGCTTTTTAACGAAGGACTTACGTTCAAAACACCCCACCCAACTTCCTCCTTCTCTATAAAATAACATTTGTTTATTGGGCTTGCCTATGAGTCAGCAGTAGTGAGGAGGAGGACACGAGAGGGGGTATTAGAAGGACAGCAGAAATCTCTAGACTTCCTTAGTGCCAGGTTGGCTGACCACAGAGTTGGTTAGGGGCTAAACAAAATACAAGATTGCAATGACATTTCCCATTGCTTCAGAATATATTAATATAGGAGGTAGCCAGGTATTGGGGGAATGCATCAGTCTAGGAAATTGTAGTGACTGGATATATTAGCATACCAAAAAAATATAATTTGAAGTGTTTGGAGAACAATTACTTTTATTATTCCTAATAAGGAAGAGGGAGATTCAATACATTTATAATTAAATTGAATTTTGTTAGTTTCACTCAAATCCATGTAAAAATTATTTTTTAAGCCCTTCTTCTATTTTTGACTGATTTTTTTTTATCTAGGCTAGAACCAAAAATAATTTAGGCATCTGAGATAACCCACTACCACAATTTCTACACTTCTGCTATACTGTTTATCCTCATTTGCTGCACATTTAGTATTCTCCCATCGCCCTAAACCTCAAGCATTTTAAGAAGAGGCCCAATTTTATTCTATCTTCTTTTTAAGATTTTATTTATTTATTTTAGAGACAGAGAAAAAGAGAGCATGCATGTGGGGGAGGGGCAGAGGGAGACAGAGGAGAGTGAAACTCTCAAGCAGATCCCCCCCTCAGCTGAAATTGAGTCAGACACTCAACCAACTGCATTTTCTTGTTGTAGGACAGTACTTCATAGATACTAAGGGATTAGAAATGAAGTAAGAAACAGCTTGAATAGGAGTATAGACAGACTTTGGTAATAGCTGGCTCAATAGCTTGCTGTTGTTTTAGTTAAATCATTTAACCTCCATAAGACTTAAATTTTCTATTTATAAAATGAGTAATAGAATTTTTTTCAGGGGATCTGAGACCAATAGTTAGAAACTATAAGGATGAAAAATTAATCTCATTGTAAGAAAATCCTTACAAATACTTTAAGTTTCCTAAAAGCTCTATTTGTTTCTAGAAGCAGAGTACCTAATCAATTGAAGTGGTCAAACACAGGCTTAAAGAGCATTTGGCAGGCGCACTGAGCATTGAAAAGAGAATTTAAACAATGGAAGAATGGTTAGAGTCCTTTCCAACATGGCATTTGGTGAGAGCCAACAATTCTTCCATGGCGTTACTGTGGCGCTGCAAGGCTTTGAGCATCGCACAAACACAAACACTTGGGTAATTGGCCCTACTACCAGTATTGCCTCCAAGGGGTAATTTCTTTGTATACCATTTTACTCAAATTCTAGGTCGCAACGATAACTTTTCTATCTACTTCCTGGATTTGTTGTAAGGATAATAAATTTCAACAAATGTTGAACAGGAATAGTTACAAAAGAAAACAAAATATTATTAAATGTGTTTCAATAGTGTTCTCTACTGTCCCCTACTGTGACATAAGTCTTCTTGACTCAACTGTATAGATCATCTCTTGCATGTGAGAGATTAATAATTTGGAAGCCAACAAGTCACCATCTTTTGAGCCTGATGCATTCCTATGTTTGGCTGCAATTGAAGCTCGCTCAGAAAAATAAGGGTATACACATGTAATAATTGTATAAGTTGTTTATTTACAAGTTTTTCATTGATTCTAGAGCAAAGAATCACAGAATTAGAAAGCACTTGAGTCAACGTATGCAGATTTCTCTCTTATCACTTACCATTTCATCTACAAACAGGTAATAGTATTCTTCTTTAGGCACACTGAACTAATGAATGCTTCTTTAATATGCTGCATTGGTCAGCTATTGCCATGATAATGCTACATGACAAATCTACTCAAATTTAGGAGCTTGAAGCAACTAGTGTTCATGGTTTTTCTACTTTACCCGTCTGTGTGGTGGCTGGAGCACATGTGCTTCAGGCTATGAGTTGGCTGGGCTTTGCTCTAGTCTTTGATTTGAGTTCAGGTCTGTTCCATGTGTTTCCCTCCTTCTCCTGAGACCAAGGGTTACCTGCCTCATCTTTGTGCATAGCAGTGCCTCTTAAGATCTTGACTCAGAACTAGCAGGTTGAGTCATCTGCCTACATTTCATTGACATGGCCAACCCTACACCGATGGGGAGGAGAAACATCCAGATATCTATGGTTACATTAGTACCAAATGTGACCAGGTAAGTGCTCATACATACTTGTAGACTGCATGGCTATTAGAAATACAAAGGATTTCACCTTCTACCAAAGCATAATTCTAGAGGACTATTTTGGTTTTCGTATTTCAGTTGTTACAAATATCTTATTATATTGAGTGAAATTTAACGTAATCTTCTTCCAATTAGGCTTAAAGTTCCCCTGAAAAGAAGTATATTTTCCCTTGCATAACACAGCTCTTTCAAGTAACTGAAATAATTTCTCCATTCCAAATAGCCCCAAAGGCTTCACCCTCCTCCCCCACCATAAGCCCATTATCCAAATGTCCCTCGAAACAAATGAGTTTAATATATGAATTTCAAATAGTCTTAATATATCTCATAAATATAGAAAGAAACCATGTATTTCCAGTGGCTTATACCAATAAGCCAGTTAATGCAGTTTTTTTAATAGTTACATCAAATATATGAAATAATAAACATTTCAACATATACATTCTTTAAGTACAAAAGGAAAACAATGTAATGAAGGTCTATGTACCTATGACCTAGGTTTTCAACTGTTAACAATCTCCTTCATTTAATCAGAACTTTATGAAACATGAATCATTACATACATAGTTGAAGTCCAATTTGTATCTCTCCCCTTCCTGCTGGAGAAGTAGCCACTAGCTTAAACATATTCCAAAAATTTATCACATCTTAAGCCACAAAGAAAAATTATATATATCAAATAATCTCCTATAGACTTTTTTTGCAATTAGATTAAAAATCAATACAAAGGATAAAAACTTATGTGAAAAGAATACCTGCTTACATACTGACTGCAGCATTCTATTTAAGTTAAATGTGTTCTCAAATCTACAGTTGCACTACCTTTTGATGTAGCACTTACTGACAGAGGTGCATTAAAGTTTCCCACTATACAGGCTTTTAGATTTATGCTTTTTAGATTTATACATTTGTCTTGAATATTACAGACCAGAATTTATCTTTGATTTTTTTTCCTTTTGCAATCTGACATTTTAACACCTTAATAATGCTTTTTGCAATAAAATCTATTTTGTCTGATTTTAATACAGATGTACCCACTTTAGGTTTGGTTACCTTTTGACTATTTTTTTCCCCAATCATTCTTTGATTTGCTAACTCTCTGTATTCTATGTCTCTTTTAAACCAAAGAAGTACAGGTTAGTTTTGTTCTTTTATTCAATATAATGCCAACAATTTACTTGACTATTCTGGGAGAGATAATATCTCCATTTCATTTTGATTACTGATAGATTTATTGTGTTTCCTGTTTCTTCTTTCTTTTCAACTTCAAAATGTGTTCATTTTTTATTTTCCCTTTCCCCTCTGCTAGTTTTTAAGTTATATTTCTAAGACTTTTTTTTTTTTTTAACAACAGTTTTAGGTTTACAATCAAGAGATGTTTTATGTCTGGCATTTGATATGTTTATATTTTAACATGATTATATTTAAAGTATGAAATGAAATAAAATTTCCATCCTCCTCCCAAATACAGCAAGGCTTTTAAAGGTTTTTACTCTGACTCCTTTTGCCCATTTTACTTATAACTGCCACATAGTATTTTGGTCCTATATTTTTATATACACCAACAATGTTCTCCTCCTCCTAGTATTCCTTCTCCTTGTTCCTATCTATACATTTGTAAATTAATGTACTAGATTACACTACATCTTGGTAGTGTAGATGTTAAATAAAAGTAACTAACTAACTGTCTCTAGCCTTGGTTCCATGAGCATATATGCTAAGTAGACTTTCCTTTTTTATGTCACTAATTTTTTTTTTTAAATAAAAGCTATCACCAGATTAGGGTCTAAGATAAGTTTTGCATACATCTGAGGAAGAATAAACTATTCCGTTAATTTTATAACCTTAGATGGCAATATGATATCTACACTTATATTTTTATATTTAAAAAATTAAAGGAATGTTAACATATTCTGGCTGGCAATGAGTCACATTTTCCTGCCAATTCTTTTATTTAATTTCTTATCACTATTGCAAATTTGCTCTTATCCTGTTTGAATTGTTAAACTCTTCTTTGTGGTGAATGTATTTGAGATTAAAGCCTAAATTGACCTAAGAGATTGGAGAGATCTAAGAAAATTACCTACCTGACCAGCAGTGTCCAAAATGTCCAAATAAGCTGGCTCATTGTCAATCCTAACTTGGGTCTTATAGGCATCTTCTGAAAAACACAAAACAGTTTACATTCAGGTACATTCAGCTGAAGAGGCATGATTCATTTTTAGATTTCATAACCAAGAATTTCTAAATAGTTTGAGTAAGAGAACGAGATATTCTAGTCAAATACACAAAGTAAGAAGGATATAACCCAGGGACATATAGGAGTGTGTGTCTGCTTAAAGTGAAGTCAGGTTTATTTCTCCATCAGGAGATTATGATTTGAGGTACCTTTGTCATAATACCTACAGAACAAATCTTGAAATAAATTCATCAGTTCTTTTTTTCATCTTGCACTGCAAATGTGCATTCCAACATCATATTCAATGAGAGACTGAAAGCTTTTCCTCTAAGGTCAGGGACAAATAGGCCTGCTTTAGCTTTTATTTAACATAGTACTAAAGTCCTAGCCAGAGCAATGAGGCAAGAAAAATAAATAAAAGTCATCCAAATTGGAAGAGAAGCAGTAAAATTTTGTTTATAGATAACATGATCCTATAAATAGAAAGCTCCAATGATTGCACGGGGTAGGAGTGAGGTGCGGGTGTTGGAACTTCTAAAAAATTCAGCAGTGGCAGGATACAAAATCAAACACACACAAGTCAGTTGTCTTTCCATACACTGATGATAAACAATTTAAAATAAAAGCATCAAAAGGAATCAAATAGGAATAAACTTAACCAAGAAGGTAAAGAACTGTATACCAAAAACTATAAAGTTTTAATATGTTTGTGTACTTGTTAACTTGTAAAAATTTATATATTCTGGATTCTAAACATTTATCAGATAGGATTTGTAAATATTTTTTCCTATTCTGTAGGCTTTTTAACTTTAATAATGGCATTTGATGCATGAAAGTTAATTTCTATGGAGTATAGTTTGTTTCTTTTCTTCATGTGTTTTAGTGTCCTAAGGATCTATTCTAAAATTCAAGGTCATGAATATTTAACGCTATGTTTTCTTCTAAGAGTTTTACAATTCTAGCCTTTGCCGTTAGTCATTGATCCATTTTCAGTTTATTATTTTTGTTTAGCAGCTTTTTAAGAATTTTTATTTAAATTCAACCAGCTGACATATAGTAGTACATCATTAGTTTCAGATGTAGTATTCAATGATTCATCAGTTGCATATTTTATTTATTTACTTACTTTAAAGATTTTATTTATTTTTCAGAGTGAGTGAGTGAGCACACGAGCAAGAGAGCACAAGCAGGGCGAGTGGCAGGCAGAAGGAGAAGCAGGCTCCCCGCCGAGCAAGGAACCCATACTGGACTTGATCCCAGGACCCTGGGATCATGCCCTGAGCCGAAGGCAGATGCTTAACCAGCTGAGCCACCCAGGTGTCCCAGTTGCGTATTTTTTAATATGTTGTTTGGTAAGGATATAAATTCATTCTTCTACATACAATTCTCTTATTATGCTTTATTTCTGTAATGTTAGTATTGATGTCCCCAATTTATTTGAGTAAACACTTTCTTAATCTAGCTAAAGCTTTCTCAATTTTGTTCATCTTTTTAAAGTAACTTAATATCATTTTCTCTTTTTTTCCCCTTTATTCTCTATTTACCTCTCTTTTAGTCTTTAGTATTTCCTTCTATTTGCTTCGGGTTTAGTTCCGCCCCCTCCCCCATTTCTTAAGGTTTAAAGGTTATTAATTTGAGATCTTTTTAAATATGAGTATTTACAGTTATATATTTTCCTTTCAGCACTGCTTGTGCTGCATCCTATAAATTTTGGAATGTTGTGTTTCATTTTCATTAATCTTTAAGTATTTTCTAATGCCCTCCGATTTCTTCTTTTACTCATTGGTTGTCTAATTTCCTCATTTTTGTGTATCTTTGAAACTAGAAATCTACAGTAGAAGAAAAACATTCTATTGTGACTGGAAAAGATAATCTGTATGATTTTAATCTTCTGATATACACTTGGAAAATCAAGGAATGCTTCCTGGAAGAAGTAGCACCTAACCTGAGTAGGAGTTAGGATAGTCAAGACAGAGAAAGGCAAACTGAAAGCCAGAATCCCAGAGGTTATAAAAATTGAGACAAGGGGCACCTGGATGGCTCAGTCAGTTAAGCATCCAACTCTCGATTTTGGCTCAGGTCATGATCTCAGGGTCCTGGGATCAAACCCAGTGTCAGGCTCCCAGACTCAGCAGGGGAGTCTGCTAGTCTCCCTCTCACTGTGCCCCTACCCTGCTCATGCTCTCTCTTAAATCTTTTAAAAAAAATGATGAAACAAAAGTAACCTAGATAATTTCAGTGTAATTAAATCCTAGAGTTTGGGGAAGAAAATTTGAAATTTACGAGGTAAATCAGACTTGCCTATGAATATATTAAATGGAATCATGTTTTTGAGTGAGGCAGTAAGACTGCTGGGGCTTAAATCCTGACTCTACCACTACCAGTTGTCTGAGTTGGGGGGGAGGAAATCACTTGGTCTCTCTAAAATGCGTATTACTCATTTGAAAGTTATAAATATTTCTATTTAACTCATGGAGTTGCTCAGAGGATTCAGGAAGATAATGTGTGAAAGGCGTCTGGCACAGTGCCTTGTGTATAGAATATGCTTAATAATGCTTATTTATGGTTTTTGTTTTTAAGAAATTTGGACTCTATCATAATGCCACTATGAGATATGCATTTTGGAATGCTCACTTGGGCTGAAATGTGGCAAATAGATTCTAAGGTGGGAAACTATATTCTGACAATGGCACTAGGGTGGAAAAAGAGCAGACAGATTTGCAAGATATTTAGAAAGCTGAACCTATAGCACTTAGTAATATATAGGGGACAAGGAAGGAGGATGATACAAGGGTAGCTCTCCAATTTCTGGCACTTGCAGATGGGCAGATACCTAGGATGTTTACGCAGAGAGGGAGGAAAGGAGGGCCACCACAAATGCAACTTAGAAAAGGACTTTGCCATGTCTGTATCATGGAAGTGGGAACAGTGAGTACCTGGGTCTGAAGCTCTGGGGAGAGATCTGAGAGTTATTTCATTATATCCAATGATTTCCTCATTTCTTCCAATCATGATTGGAAACATGGTTGGACCTCCTGAGCCTGGAACTCAAACTCCTAGAATCTGGCTATAGCTTCTGTTTTATCTGCCATTTATATTGTAAGTAAAGAGCAAACTGAATCACTACTAAAAGCATTTACAACAGCATTGAATTTTGGCACCATTTCAATACTTATTCATACTGTTGATTTTGAACCACAAAGGAGTTATTTTAAGAACGTTTTGGTTTACAAAGTAGTAATGGTAAACCAAAGAGGAGCTTTTTAAACACACACACTGAGCACCTCCCCCAAATTAGGTTTTTGCTAGCTGCTGAAGATATGAAGGTAGACCCACACATGCATACACACCGTCATGATCTCTACCCCCAAGAACTTAATCATGGTGGAAGACACACACACGTGCAATGAGATGTTAAGATCCAAAAATTTATAGGGCATATAGCCTACCCCTTTCCAGGAAATTCACATTCTTTATGACTTTGCTGCAGAAATAAAGTTGTGGAAAGTCTAACTACCAGGGTGGTCAATCTGGTGTAGTTTGAACAACTACCAGCCATTCTATAACACCATTCAGTATACAGGCAACCACACAGTCTATTTTCCATTCTACTGCTCTTTGTACGTTCACTGATCCTCCTCTTACACAATAGAAATCTTGTGGAATTTTTTTTTTAAATGCATAGAGTTGTTTTTCAATTTCATAGGGAACTAAGAATAGTTACTCTGAAAAGGACGCTGTGACCTGAGAATCACATGTGAGTCTTTCAGAATTCATGTTTGTTTATTTAACTCAAAAGCCCCAAAAGGAGCCTGCTGAGGCCAGGAGCATGCTGAGTAATCCAGACGAGAACTGCTCTGTGTGATTATTGAAGCCCTAGATAAACCCAGCACATGAAATGTATATCAAATAAAAGCTTCTCCTGGGATCAGAAAACCCCTTCAAAGAGACTTGATGTGAATTGGCTGGAAATTAAGCCAGGCCTTCTATCCAAGATTTCTTTCTCTCTTTTAAGAAGTGTCTATCACAGTACACATTCCAGTGTTGTGAATCTAGGTCACCTCCCCGGCCTCCATAGAAACTAATCCCTTTCATTTTCTTCCAATAAACAATCTTCCCTCCTGTTTCCATCCATCCACTCCCTTTGAGACCTCCCATGTAGAAATGCAGTGACAGAAATACTCTCTTGAATACATATAAACACCTCCCTGAATTTCAATCATCCGCCTATAGACGCAACCCTGAAGTGAGCTCATTTGTCTTCCAAAGCAAGAGGCCAAATGTATACAAAGCTTTATCAGGCAGAAATAGTAGCAATTGCCTGCTATGTTTGCACTGAAAAGCACAATGGAGCTAGATTCTTAGAGGCATCTCTAAATTCCACCTTAAATTCTAAAATTCTACCTTAAGATGCTACTTCAAAATTCGTTTGAAAACACTGGTGTTTGAGACCCTTGCTTCTCTTAGGTCTTCCTTGCTTTCCTTCTCTAGAATGTTACAGGAGAAAATCACCAAAGACCTGTATTAAAGCCTCACGCCCATCACTAAATTTTGGTGTTATAAGTGGTTACTTAATCTTACTTGTAAGATGGAGTTAATAGTACATGCTAGTCAGTGCATAGGAGTTCTAGAAGGATCAACTAAAGTGGAATATAAAATGGTGCCAGAACAAAAGAAAAAAAGAAAAGAAACCACAATTCAAACTCAAGGCATGTTATGTAATAACTTAAAAAAAAATATTGCTTCAAGTTAACCATAAAATCATATAAAACTAAACCACTTCTCCTTCTGCCATTTATATTTACCCATATGGGAATGTTTCCCCCCCCACAACAAGTTAATCAGAGGATTTGGTAAGATAGGTTTACAATAATTTTCCAAAAAATAAAAGTGTATAATTAAAAAGCCTTAAGATGTTCTGAATAATCTATACAAAAAATTCATTTAATTCCTTTATAGAATATATTTAAATATCTTTAAAATGTTGTTGTAAATATGAAATTGGGATATTTTAAAACCACAATATGTAACTGAGAGAAAATATTAGGGTATTGTTGAATTTTTACTAGAAGACTTTTTAAAAAATCTTAAGATACTTGAATAATTCTTATATGGTTTACCTGAAAACCTGAAATGTATGATAACTGGTACACTGAAGATATGATTCTGTAACTCTGAGGTAGTATACATCTCTAAGATATTAATCATTAACCCAATTCTTTAAAAAATATGAAGGTTCAGGTTCAGATCATTTATAACTTTCTCAAAGAATTTCTTAAATAAATCATCCTAATTGTGTGTTTGCATGTGTATAAAGCAGAAACATCTTGGAACAAAGTGCACTAGAAATGTTCTCTTGAACAGAAAGAGAAATCATGGCTGTATCAGTGCTGATACAAATCTAATGTATCAATATGTACACGAGTATATAATCTGTGCTGCACACGCCGATAGGCACAGAATCTACCATGTTGACAAAGACAGTTGATTTTTCTCAACACAGTTTGTAATCCTGGGAGAACACATCAATAGTCAATTGCACTGCACTGTAGTGAGTGTTAACATTAGAAGAGTTTGAAATGTGCTTATTTAGAAAGACAGCAGAAGACACCCAGCTGAAGTTGAGCTGAGGTCAGTCCTCAAAAGCAGCAGATAGACAACAGGGTTTGCAAGGGGGAGGCCTGGTAAGAGGCCAAGACAGACAGGGAATTGCATGGATTCTAGCACAGCCCCTCCTCTTGAACGTAAACATTCAGTGAAATACATTAAGGGTATATATGCCTGCTGTATTTGAAAAAGGTTTTCAAAACTGGCTGAATTTAGCTTCAGAGAGGACTCACAGTGAATGAGAACACACTTCCCTACCATGGAATAAGAGCTGAAGATAGGGGTGTCATTAAAAACTAAGTCCTGGAAATTCGTGAGACTTGTAAGGCAGAATTTAGATTTTTTTTTCTCATGCTATAAAATTGAGGACTGAGCCATGTTTATTTACATCTGGGAGGGGTAAGGGCTCTGTGATGATATTGGAGTTACACAGCAATTGAAATCTTTCCTATAGACATAGAAGCAGATTCTAGTGGGGTAGTTCATACCAGTCAGCATTTCCCTGCTGCTCCCAGGGAAATGCCCAATGTCACTGCTCTGGGAAATTTAACTCCAAGGGGGACAATCACATGCATTCTGTAGGGCCCTTAGGTAGATTTTCCACATCAGACCTTTTGAGGTGGTGCAAGTTGGTGTGTTCCCTTTGGAATCAGAGGAGACCACCTGGAGATTTGCACCTGGAGAGGGCCACTCCTGGGAGAGGCCATTCCAAGCAATGGCTTCTCATAGCAAGGATAAGCCAACAGAGAGGTCTTTGAAAAGAGGTAATAGTCCTCTTTAGTGAGTAGACCTGTAGCCTGGCAAGAGGTTGCTGAGACAGCAGCAAGATCAATGTTCTTCCCCAGAACTCTCATCTACAGAAAATATTTCAGGACATCCACATCCTTTCAATGTTAGAGCCTTCTAACCCTCTCATTTCAGCCAGATAGAGAGGTTTGTGGGAAACCTGATTCCTTGTCTGTCTTCTGCTAAAAAAAAAAAAAAGAGGTAACAGGATTGGGCTACACGGACATCAAATGTTTCAAGTCCTTTGTCTCTACCTCACTTCTTTTGGGGTGAGGGAAAGAAAAGAGTAGATGTTCTCTCACCAGCTCTTTTAGCAAGAAATGACAACATCTCATTTTTACCTTTCTTGCCCCCATTCACCATCATCATGATGAATGGCTGCATGATCCTAAGGCCATGATCTGTGAAATGGTGGTCTCCCAGACTTTACAGTAGAACGCACTTACATAGAGACTCCCTCTTCACAGAAATAACTAGCTTTTATGGTTAGGGCAATTGTGGGAGTGCCACAATTCTACCAGCTCTTCACCCTCCCTTGATGGATACCTCCAGAAGGGTTCCGTAAACTTCTATAGCCCACAGATCCAATATGAGAACAGCTGGTGGCAGAGGTTTGATTTATACCAAGACCATGGATTCCAGGAAGATGAAATAGGTGTACTTTTCCCTATGCCTCCTGCTACATACAACATAAGACCACGAAAATTATTTCTAGAACTAGCTTAAGATGACTCTGAAAGGTGGAAAGGAAAAGGCAACCTGGCTAAAAACTTCAGGATCCAAGGAATAACCTGGTGGTGGGTTCTCTGGGTTTTCTTTTTGCTTCACAGACTTGGAAATAAAAAAGCTGGCAGCCTGGAAATACCAATGGGTACAGACAAAACAAAGCCCAGGAGAAACAAAGCAGAGCCTAGCAAGACAGAACACATTTAGACAATAACCGATCTAACAGTGAACCAATTTAGAATTGTTCAACAAATTAAATACTTAGCTGTAAATAGAACAAAACATGTGCAGACCTTATATGCTAAAAGCCATGTAACACTGATGAAAGAAATTTTTAACAATCTAAATGTAGAGGCATGCCATTTTCATGCTTAGAAGACTCAGTGTGGTAAATATGTGGATTCTCCACAAACTGATGTAAAGATTTAACACAGTTTCTATCAAAATCTTGAAAACTTATGTATATATGTGGATACAGGCACAAATTTTAAGTCTTTTATGAAAAGAAAAAGGTACTAGAGAAACTAAAAAATTTTGAAAAGCAAAGTAGGAGGAATCCGTTTTCCTGAATTCACAACTTACTGTGTAACTATAGTAATTAAGACTACCTAGTATTGACACATAGCTCAATAAAACAGAATGGAGAATTCAGAAATAAACCCTCAAAAATATAACTACATTTTGACAAAAGTGCAAGAGTAATTTAGTGAAGTAAAGAACCTTTTCAACAAATGGTGTAGGAAAAATTAAATATCCATTAGCAGAAACAAGCAAACCTCCAGCTAAGTATCGCACTTTATACACCAATTAATCTAAAAATGGATTAGAAGCCTCAACATAGAACTATCAAACTTTTAGAAGAAAGTGTAGGAAAAAATCTTTATGATCCAGTGTTAAGTAAAATCTTAGACTTCACATAAAAAGTCCATAAAAGGAAAAGTTTATAAATTGGACTTCAAAATTTTAAAACAGCCTTTGCTCTATAAGAGACCCTACTAAGATTAAAAAAAAAAAAACAAGCTAAAATGGAAGAAAATATTTGCAAACCAAATATCTGACCAAGGACTACTACTCAGCATGTACAAAGAACTCTCAAGTCTCAAGAACAATCTATTTAGAGATCAAACTAAAGACATAAAGAGACATTCCATGAAATAGGTACATACATAGCCAATAAGCACATAAAACCTGTTCAACATCATCAGCCTTAGCTGGCATCACGGGCATGCCACCTGTCCAGTCACGCAGTACTCTATGCTTAGAAGGGTCCGTGTTTGGTTGGATGCTTTCCTGTCACTGTAATTCTTCATTTTAGAACAAGAAATCTCTTCTTGCCTTGGACCCCCAAAATTAAACAGTTGATCCTGATTACAATCATATGGGGAAAGTGGCCAGTAACTATCAGATTGAAATAAGAATCCAAACTAAATTGGGTAAGTTAAAGAAATCTTTTAAGACCTTGGAATTCAAATTAGAGGCACCAGGACACAGTGACACGGATGGTGGAAAATGAATACCAAGTGAATGACTTCCAAATGTGAATACATAATTGGAAGACAAAACCCCACAGACCAGTCTCTTAGTTGTTTCATGATAGAATCTGATTCAACCTGGAGATACCATTTCAAAATAATGGAAATAGAAGTCCCTTGTTAAAAAAAATTAGTCTTAGGTAAGTACAAATGAAAACCACAATGAACGGGGGCGCCTGGGTGGCTCAGTTGGTTAAACATCTGCCTTTGGCTCAGGTCATGATCCCAGAGTCAGATAGAGCCCAGCTTCAGGCTCCCTGCTCAGCAGGGAGTCTGCTTCTCCCTCTCCCTCCCCCCACCCCCAGCTCATGCTCTTTCTCTCTCATTCTATCAAACAAAATCTTAAATAAAATCACAATGAGCTATTACTACATACCTATCAGAATGGCTTGTAAAAAAGTGATGACTCTTAAGGCTAGTAAGGATGTGGAAACATGAGATTACTAATAAAAAATTTGGGGGGGGGATGCCTGGTGGCTCAGTCAGTTAAGCATCTGCCTTCAGCTCAGGTCATGATCCTCGGGTCCTGGGATTAAGGCTCATGTCAAGTTCCCTGCTCAGCAGGAGGCCTGCTTCTCCTTTGTGCTTATGCGCTCTCTCTTGCTATTTCTGTCTTTTTCTCAAATAAATAAAATCTTTTAAAAAAATCTTTTGCAATGTATATTTAAAAAAATATATTCCACGCGTTGGGGCACTTGGGTGGCTCAGTTGGTTAAGTGTCTGACTCTTGGTTTTAGCTCAGTCATGATCTCATGCGTCATGAGATCGAGCCCCACCTTGGGATCCCTGCTCAGCAAAGATTTTCTCCTTCTGCCCCTCCCCCCACATGTGTTTGCATGCATATGCATGCTCTCTAAAATAAATAAAGTATTTAATATATATATATTCCACATGTATTTATATTCCACATGGAATATTTAAAGCAGCAATTACATTCTTAGGCATTTATTACAGAGAAATGAAGACTTACGTTCTCATAAAGACACACTAATTTTTTCCCGTAAGTTGTTTGTAGTAGCTTTATTCATAATAGCTGAAAATGGGAAACATGTCAAATATCCTTCAGTGCATGAATAATTATACAATCTGTGGTACACACATATCATGGAATACTATTCAACAATTTTAAAAAGAATGGAATGTTGATACATGCAACAGCCTTGATGAATCGCCACAGAATTATGCTAATTGAAACAAGCCAATTCCAAAAGGTTACATATTCTATGATTCTGTTTATATAATATTCATGAAGTGACACAATTATAGATATGGATGACAGATTAATGGTTGCCAGGAGTTATGGAGGAAGTGGGTGTTGTTTTCAAAATCTACATAAAGGATCCTTGTTGTCATGAAAATGTTCTGTATCTTGACTATCTGTATCCTGATTGTGATGTTATACTAAATTTGAGAAGTGCTACCATGGAGGGGAACTGGGTAAGGGGACATAGAATCTCTATCTTACAGTGCCATATGAATTAAAATAAAATAGATATATCAATATCTGCTTATGTATAAAAAATTCCAAAATCTCAAAAACTTTTTAGCCAGATAGGCATAGAAGCAGCTTGCTTTATCTCTTGCTTTATCTTTAAACAAAACTTAAAGCAAACATTATGATTAATGGACAAATACTAAAACCATCGACTCAGGTTGAATACAAGATGAGAATTTTCATTATAAATACTTTTATTTACTTTCTGTTGGTTGAAGGCACCCAACCAACCATGCAGGCACCCCTGGCAAGACTTCTTAAAAATTAATATAAACACTAACTATAAAGTAGAAGGCTGACAAATTAGAATACATTTATTAAAATTGTGAGTACATTAAAACAACAGATTGGTTTATCAAAGGCACTATTAAGAGAAGGAAAATATAAGCCGTAGTGTGGAATAAAGTATATATATATATATCAACGAAAGGCTCATATCCAGAATGTATAAAGAATTTCTACAAATCCCTCAAAGAGGCAATCTTCTCCAGTGAAAAGTGGGCAAGACATTGAGAGTTTTTAAGTGATAATATTACTATCATTCATTAAACACTGAAATTGTGCTAGCACAGTAAAATATATATTTTCATTATGTCATTTAAATCTTGTAATAACCCTATGAAGAACTATTCTCACCTCCAATTACAGATACAAAGTCAAAGGTCATAGAAGTTATGTCATTTGCCCATCATCACACAACTTGTAAAAAGCATGCTATTGTAGAAAAATTTTCACTTATCCATTTATGGATACTACATACTAGGGATACGAAGATCAGTAATACATGGCCCTTGTCCTTAATGAGGGCACAATGGAGGTATAACAAAGTCCATTTGGAGTTGGAGGTTGGTGAATAGGCAAAGACTTCATAGGAGAGCTGACCCTTGGACGATCTTAGAAGTTATCTCACTGAGAAGGGTAAGGAAAAAAAAAAGTATCCTAGGTAGAGGGAAGAGTATCAAAAAGAGTATGACGTCTCTTCCTTCCCTTCCTTGGGGTTAGGAGGCTTTGAGAGTGACACCAGGGGTTGAGGAGATAACAGGGTAAAAAAATATGGGATGCTTCACAAATTTTCTCAAACTTTCCAGTTCAAAATTTTTAAATTCAATTTTAAATTTTAAAACTGTTCCAATTTTAGTAAATGTAAAGCAAGCACCTTTCAGATGGCCGATAAATTTAAAGCTGTACAGCCTTATTAATAATCAGTAAAAAGCAAGTGAAAACTATAGGATGCGAGTGTGCTCACAACAGAATAGCAAATTTAAAAACCATAATACCATAAATACCATAAATAGTGCACTGGTGGAACCATGGAGAATGGTCATCTACTACAGGGGGTGCATAAACAGAAAACTACCTGAGACTATCTAGTAAAGCTCATCATACCTATAACATGTGCTACATGGAATTGTTGGTGTCAGTTTTTGTCTGTACAGATATTACATCTGTATCCCCTTACCATGGCCTTATAGTGGGTGGAGTGTATTTACCCATTCTTTGAGTATAGGCTTGATCATGTGACTGACTTTGGCCAATGGGATGCCAATGGATGTGATGCTAGTAGAGGGATGAAATATACATGTGCAGTGGGGCTCATGCTCTTTTGATTCTTTTATCACCATACAAATATGCCCTGAATTACCTGCTGGTTTCAGAACATAGATACCAGTCTGAAGACAAGACATTTCAACTAACGTAGAGGTCTGTGAGGGAAAAATACATTTTTACCAGATTTGGGGCAGTCTGTTATAAGCAATTGCGTTCATCAGAAATATATGCACATGTGCACAAAAGACATGAATGAAAATATTTGTATCAGCTTTATTCATACTATCTCTAAACTACAAACAACCCAGGCTTCAGCAGTGTTATAATATACACATTAATTCTAGTTCATTCAAACCGTGGATTATTTTTGTAGGTAATTTAGACAACTACAGCATACAACATGATTGAATCTTAGAAACCATTTTGAAAAAGCTAGACATGTTTCCATTTCTATAAAATGGAAAAATAAACTCTAACCTAAGCTATATTTATTGGAACATCTTTTCTTAACCAAGGTGGATATCATTTGGATATTTACTTTGTAATAAAATATTGTTTTGTTTTTCTGTATTTTTATTATACTTTAAAAAAAAAAAGTTTTGAAAGGGAGTATTTTAAGCTCAAGTGTAAAAAGGGAGAAAATATTCAGTTCCAGTTCCGATTGTTCATTTTAAGGTAATGTAAGAGTTAGCGGCCACTGAAGATACAACTTTCTTGACATAAATTCATTTTAGACCCCTAGCCATCTTGTGATCTATGCATGGCCAGTACCAGTTGCCCAAAGAACATTTATTGCAGAACTTCCTGAGATATACAAAAGAATAGACCCCAGTAGATAATGATTTTAAGGGAACAAAAGAAAGTAAGGACAAACAGCCCCTATCAGGCCAGGAGTTAGCCTAGTCATAACAGGGACAAAAAATCAGTGGTCAAACTCCCAGTGCTGGTTCAAAAGTGAAGACTGACCTGGCACACATACTTGAGTTACTTTTGCAGAATTTAAGCCCCTTAGAGCACTCAAATACCAGACCAACTCAAGACAGAATTGATGATGTTGACCCTTGCTGGGCATCAGGACTTTGACCTGGACTATCACCTTGAGATGACTTTTCCCCCAATTCTATGCTGAACTTCCCCCTTGGGCAAGCCCCTTCATGAATATGTACACACCCTTAGCTTAAAACTGTCGCAGTTGTTGTTGTTCAAGGAGAGGCTGCTTTGGGAAATATCCCTGATGTTCTCCTTTACTTGTTACAAGTAAAATCCTTCCTTTTTCTATTCTTTGTCTTGGTTGTGTCTTTTGGCTTGACACCCACCAAAAGGCGGACCCAGTAACACAATATTTGCACAAAATTAAATGACTTAATTTTTTTCTAATGATTCTTTTTCCTTTAATCTGTATCAATTCTATCTCATGTATTAAAATGACAACTTCTAAGATATTTAACCTTCATATTAAATAAATTCTGACAATGCCGACAAATATTTATTACAGAGATGGAAACCAGAAATGGTGCCAAAGGACCTTTCTGTCCACACTATCTGTCTCACTGGCCTGGCATGATGCCCCAAATTCCACCCCTTCTGCTTCATTCTCTCTAGTTAAGATAAGCCATTTTATTTCCAGGAACTCTCTATTAAAATGCAATAAAACTACAGGAGAGGTAAAATATTAAGCTATTATCAAGCACAAACACCTTACTCTGAGATTACTTTTGCACAAAATTAGCTGTCATGAGAGAAAGCAGAAAAGCAGGGCCCTGGGGGATGATCGGGAGGGATGATAAAGGGGCAGGATGGGAAGGGAAAACTGCTAACAGCCTTGGGCAGAGGGACTGGGAACTTCGGGTGAACAAAGGACTTGCAGCAGGCTTGCAAGCACTAGAGGACCAGCAAGGACTCCAGGCTGGGGCAGCAGCCCATTGAAGACAAATGGGTACAGAAGAGGAAACAATTCATTCTCCCGCCTTCCCAAAACTGATGACAAAAGGAAGTTGCTCTGTGCCCCCAAGCTTGCTAAGCATGGTGTTTTAACCACTGGACCCTACATACAGAGAGAATCATATTCAGAATTCTAATCTTGCCCCTTGTGGAGTTGGATCATCTTTACTCTGTCAGCCTCTCTAGGAATCAGAGCTTCAGAAAGGAAACTTCTACTACAGATGGAGAATTAGAGGGGTATTTTTAGGACAATGGGCTACAGCAGTACTTCACAAACTCTCCTGTATTGACAAGTCTCATGGGTATCTAGTTGAAGGGCACATTCTGGTTCAGTGGGTCTGGGGCCAAGATTCTGTATTTCTAGTAAATAACCATGTCATACCCATGCAACAGGTCCAGGATAAATAGCAGTAGTGCCCAACAGAAATATAGTAGGAGCCACCTACGAAATTTAAATTTTCTGGCAGCCACAGGAAAACAGAAATGGAAAAAAAAATTTACTGTGTTATTTAACTGAATTTATCTAAGCTATTTAACTGTGTAAGCAATATAGAAAAATATGAGAGATCTTACATCTTTTCCTTGTAGTAAGTTTTTGAAAGCCACTCAGTTTGGGCCAGTCACGTGGCAAGTGAATCACAGCACCATTGGCTCACAGTTACTGCCGTGGCCATGGCAAATCTAGAGAAAAGTGCACTTGTCGCAAAAGCAGGTATCTTTACAGACTCAAAATACAAATATGAAATATTCTGTCAGTCATTGGTGGCCTTTTTTAATTATAGAAGAACAGGTATGAATTTAAAATACAAGTGACTGTATGTTAACTACAGTGGAATTTAAAATAAAGTAAAATAAAATACAAGTGAATGATGTCCGTAATTATGCTACAAACTCCTACCATCCTTCAAGTGGTATTTTATAATTTCCTTTGTCAGTGTTCTCCAGGGAAATACAGTATGTAATATCTTTCTTTTTTTTAAGATTTTCTTTACTTATTTTAGAGCAAGAAAGTGAGCGCGCCAGCAGGCAGAGGAAGAGAGAATCTGAAGCAGATTCCTCACTGAGCATGGAGCCTGACGTAGAGGGCTCCATCTCACAACCCTGAGATCGTGACCTGAGCCAAAACCAAGAGTCGGGTGCTTAACTGACTGAACCACCCAGGTGCCACGGTATATAATATCTTTAAATGACATCTAATTACATCTTTAAGTTGTATCTTAACATGTGATTAATTTTAAAGAATTGGCCCATTCAATTATAGAGACTGAGAAGTCCCAAGATCTGCAATTGGTAAGCTGGAAACTGATAGTGTAAATTGTAGTCCAAGTTCAAAGGCTTGAGAAATAAGACAGCCCACAGTGTAAGTTACAGTTCAAGGGCCTGAAAGGACCATTTCTTCTGCTCAGTTAGGCAGGAAAAATTCCCTTTTACTCCGTCTTTGTGTTCTATTCAGATATTTAACTGATTGGAAGAGGCCCACCCATGTTGGGAAGGGCAGTCTGCTCTGAAGTCTAGGACTTCAGATGTTAATCTCATACAGAAACATCCTTGCAGACACACCTAGAACATTTAATCAAATGCCTGGGCACCTGATGGCCCCAGTCAAGCTGACACAAAATTAACCATCACATTTTCCTTTGAAGCCTTCCTGTACTTGTCCAATAAGAAACTTTATACCCCATCCCATACTTTTATAATACCTTGTAAACAGCTCTATTAAAGAACTTTAAACATTCTGTTCTAAACAGCTTTGTTAATCTTAGCTATTTGAAAGCATAGAACATGGCTCGTTCATCTTTGTATATGCATTTTCCATAATTGGGACAGGCACAAGTGGTCAATAAATTCAGTCTACCTTCTGTGTCTAGCACACTGCTCAATTCTCTCAGATGTGTAGCTTAACTTAGACATCACACTGTATATATAGCAATATGCCCAATTTAAATATCAAAAAAAAAAAAGAACAGAGGTAATTAAACTTTACAAAGCTCACAAAGCTGGTAAGAGGTGGTTGGAGACTAAACTTGGTCTGTTAGACACCAGAAGCTGTTTTTATTTTGCCAACTGGTTGTTTGTCAAATATTAATCAAATGCGTAAAGGGTTTTACTTTGACAATTAAGTGGTGTTTATTAAATGAATTGAGTGAATACATAACTTCGAAAGCTGGTCCAATCTTAATACTCAAATATGGAGCGCCGAATCTTTGAGGAAACTACATTTAGTAAAAGAAAAATGACAACAAACAACAACAACAAAAAACACACAACCACCACCCAGCATAGTGGACAATTGTTAAGTTTGTGGTCACCCTGCATCTTTCAGGCCCTTACATCCCATGAGTGAAATCGAAGCAGCAATCCACATTCCCAGCTGCCTTTGCAACAAGGCTACAGACAGATCACCTAGGTTCTGCCAAGCAGACGTGTCAATCAAACCCTCGATTCAACTATGAGCCATAGGAGGATGCCCATGCCACAGGTATTTGAATTTCTGGGAGGATGATAGAGCTTGGCAACCACCACCCCCATGCACGGAGGCAACAATGGCAGCCTCGTTGCTTAATCGGTGCAACCACAGTATAAATTTAGACCTCATTCAGGATGCATATCCTTGGAACTAACTTCCCTGTATCCCCTGGGTGGTTATGTGAATGATGTGTGCTAAGTTCTTTCCAGTTTGGGGCACCTTCAAATCATCCTAGAGAAGGGACTACCTACTCCTCTTTCGAGGACTTGAGCTTGGCTACCCACTAGCCTGGCTATTCTAGTGAGAGGACCCAGCACTGACCAACCCCCCCCCCCCACCCCTTCTCAGAGAATTCTACACCAGGCAAGATTTAGTTTTCTCATCTTGTCCACAGCAGTAGTTCTCATTTAGATTCTGTGTGTCACATTCAAACATCTGGTCTCCATTTACCTTTCTACCACTCTGTGGGCGCAGCCTCAGAGCTATGCATTAGAGCAGAAGGCAAGAGGACACAGCTGCTGCTTGGTTTTTATAATGCATAATTTACACTTCAGTTTCTCCCTCCCTTCTCAGACACCAAATGTAGAAGATATATGCCAAGTCTGGAGGCTGTGTGACTGGCACCTATCCCTCCCTACTTGGGTAGGTGCTTACAGATGTGTGTCTCTTTTCCCACCTCCGCTTCCCCTCTCTTAGGTCCCAGGTCATGGTTTGAATTTTGGAAAAACAATATTTGAGAAGCAAACTAACCTGGAGTTGCTACTGGTCTAAAAGTTCGCTTTGATCCACATGTTTATGCCAGACATGGCTGGTGATGATAATCATGTAAACCATATGTGTCATCAGGGATTTCATTTACTCACTCAAAAAATATTTGGCCACTTTCTACATATTTTGTTCTGGGGCATAATGTTAACAAAACAGATATCCTCACTGCCCTCACATGTTTTTTTAACCTAAAGGCAGAAAATTAAATACTCAAGTACAGTTTTATCAAGTCAAGGTGTTCTCACCAACTCTTGAAAAATAGCCAATGATTTCGAAGAGGTTCAGGATAGCCTCCCTCCCCTCAAGAAGGTGTCACTTTGGTATGTGGATTATTTTGAGCTGAAGGCTCAATTTCATTTTCCAAACTTGCTTCCACTCACTGCTATGCATCCTGCGTTCTAAGAACACTGGGTTATTTTTTTACTAAGAAAGCCTTCTTCCACATCTCTATTATGAAAAATGCTGCTCACGCTTTAAGGCCCAGCCCAAATATTATCTACTTTGTAAGGGTTTGCCTTACCTGTCCTTTTCTGAATAATTAACCTATCTCTTTTCAACTACTCCAAACCAATTTACCACACCTCTCTAAGAACACTTAACTTTTGCTTTTGCTATGAATATGATTTTTCACAACTGAATAGGCACTAAACAATAACACTCTTCACTACTTTAATCAGTTCATATTAATCTGAAATTCAAAATGATCACGTTTTTGAAAAAAAATACCATAAATTATACATGGTACAGTTCCAGATGGTCCCATTCCCTTAAACCCCAATGTGAAAGAAACCACTGGAGTTGTGAAAAAACAAAGGCCCAGATAGGAGGAAAAGGGAGGACAGGTAATATATTTAGGTGATTATGTGCTTTTCCACTCACTTGGAGTTAGAGGTTGTGTTGGGGTATTTGTGGGGCAGGAGAGGATGTTTCTACTGGAGAGATAAAGTCAAGTGGTCCAACTTGGCAAATTAAGGACATGTTTCAAAACCAGAGATGGCCCAGATAATTATGAAGTGATTTAGGAGAATAAATTGGATGAGAAACAGTACTTGGCCCATAGGGATATTGGGGATTTTATCAGGAGACGTGAAGGTTTTCATTTCACTTCTTTCAAACTTCAGAGAAGATTTGCAAAAGATACAAAAGACAATATATCCAGAAAGATCACAAAAGGAATGTGTAATTCTGATGAATGGCAAAAACATCAGAATTCCGCCCCCCCCCCTTTTAGAACTGTATTGAGAATCAAAAGATAAAACTAGCATTTGTAAAGAGAATGAAATCCTAAGATTGTGATCAGATTTTAGAGGAGTATGTAGCTACTCCAATAGAGTGCAAATCTGTTTTAGATTAATGGCATTTTAGGCTCCTACAAAGTATACGAATGGCATTTTGAACCATTGCTATGTAGGGAAATGGGATTTCAATGGGTGTTGGACTTGCAATCTCAGTTGATAAAATGAAGAAGTATAGACTGGGACCAAATATAACTGAAGGGATTAGTAAATGTTCAAATTACTCTCTCCACAATGATAAATGGTAAACTGTTTCAGTATGTATGAAGTTTTCTAGTAGTCTGCACTATACCCTGTCATTTGCCACAATGTGTTTTCCATTTTTATTAATAGTTTTGATGAAGGTACAAAATGATACATATTCACATGGAGAGATGGTTAAAAATAGATAGCAAATACTTTAAATGATAGAATAGGTATGCAAAAGGTCCTTGACAGGGCTGAAAAATGGACAGTTTATAATAGGACAACATTCACTGGGGATGGATGTAATTTTCTAAGTTTATTTCCTACCTCCCTTAATGTCTATGGGCAGCATGAGATTTGAATTCAGTATTATCAACTATCTGAAGATTCTTCTACTGATAAGGATCCTGAGTCAAGGAAATAAGGTATTTACAAAAATTGGGCAAAATCTCTTGCATTGTAGCAATTTGGGATTGGAAAGGTGAGAATATCTCCATTTATTTAGGAATGAAGAACCCACCATATTCTCTACTGGTCAGGCCATAAGTCAACTATTTTATTCATTGCAATGGGAAGCCATTCCACGTGAGATATTGATAGACTGATGTACACAGGGAGGGGAAGGAGGAGTGTCTGAATTTGAGATCTTGCTATAGAAGAGATTAAGGAATAGAGGATGTTCAGCCTGGAGAGGAGATAGATCACACAGTAGATGTATAATACCTTTGAATATTTTAAGGGCTTTCATGTGGACAAGAATTAGACTTGTGTGTATATGGCTTTAAAGGAGGGGAAGGAAGACAAAGTGGTTAAAGAACAAGGAAAAATATATTAACAATATAAGAAGAAAAAAGACCGGTAAAGAGTAATTGCCAAAAAATAGGATGAATTTTCTTGAAAGAAAATACGTACAGGAAAACATGGGTTGCAGTCAAAGGAGATTTGGCACATCAAGTTCAAACAAGAGATCCAGTCTAACTGTCCAGCTTAATTAAGACTTACTCCATCTTCTTGAGGAGGAACCACAGAAACAGATGAGTGAAATGGCCATAAGGACATTTGGGAATTGAAATTGAATGAACAGAACAATAGTACTTACCCCATAGGGCATTTGGGATTTTATCTGGAGGCTTAAAATTTTATTCTCATGCCTTTTAAACTTTATTTTGTTTCTCTTTATGTTATACATCTTCTCACTGCACTTTCTTTTAATCTTTTATCAAAGGTCCATTCTTCAGTTACCAGAGGATTGAATACATATTTTTTAAATTCTATTTTAGGTCTGGCAAAATTAAGAAAGTGAAGAATCCCTCCTACCTCTCCTGCTGTGTGTGTACACATACAATAGGACTGAAATTTCAGAACTTCAGTAGGAAGAAACAATTCAAGAAGGATTCCTTCATATCAAAGGTAATTTTTAGAAATACCCAAATGTTACTGAGGGAAGTATCACCCTCTTCCTAAAGATGGGCCTCAAGGCACTCATAATAGAACAAATTGGTTTCAACTTCCAGCTGAGCATTTGTAGGGACGGACTACTATATCACTGAACCATGGAGGAGGGACTGTTCTGAGCCACAAGAAATCATGGCCCATTATAGTATCTGTGGTAGGCAGAATAATATCCCCCCATCCAGCTGCATAGGTCTTGATTCTCAGAACCTATAAATGCATTATTTGGCAAGAGAACATTAAGGTTACAGATAGATTTAACATTGCTAGTAAACTGACCCCAAGGTAGACCCATTATCCTGGATTATGTGCCCAGGGTAATCACAAGAGCCTTTAAAGAAAAAGAGAGGCCAAAGGCAAGAGTCAGAGAAAGACATGACTAAGGAAGCAGGGCTGGAGAGAAGCCATGTTGCCAGATTTGAGGATGGAGGAACGCCCAAGCCAACCAATGCAGGCAGTCTGTGGGAGCTAGAAAAGGCAAGGAAACAGATTCTTTCCTGGAGACTCCAGAAAGAGATGCAGCTCTGCTGATGTCTGGATCTTAGTCCAGTGAGACCTACATCAAAGTCCTGACCTCCAGGAATTTACAACAAATTTGTGTTGTTTTAAGCCATTATGCTTATAATTTGTTATTAGCAGAAATAGAAAACTGGAACATCCAATCATAACCTTTGTTCAGGAAACAAAGGAACATATCTAAACAAGCAAATAGGATTTCACTTCAATGCAGTTTTAAAGATTTGCCAATGCTAGATTTCCCCTCATTTGCATAAATATAACTTATCATTGAGTGAAAACACTAGGACCTTGGAATACCTTAAGAATAATAGAGTTCATTTGTTTTATCCCTTCAGAAGGAAACCTCTTACTATATTAAGGATGAGCCTTAGTTTCCCCTTGCAAAAATTCACTAAATCAAAAGGAATTTCTTCCAGGCTACTCACACCTACTTTGACTTCCATTTAGTTGACCCTGATGCCAAGATCTTTAATAATCTGAATGGAAAGAAGCGCCAATTCCTTGGGGGGCTTATTCTGCTTAGCCAGCTAGTAAATTAAAGATTGGAGATTAACACTTTTGTCTTCCTGATGCTAGAACTCTAATTCTCTCCACTCTAACATTTTCAATTTTTTTTTTCTCCTCAGTGATCTATGCAGAGACCTATTTTGATGTTCCTATGGACTTAACCAATATTTTAAAAAATGTCCATTATAGTCTAGAATAGTGTGTCTTATACTCCACTTTGAAATATCTCTCACACCCACCCCACTTACCAAGATTCTCAGCATAACCTCCTTCTGTGGCAACACATTTTCTTTCCCTGATGCTTCTGTGTCCCATTCAGCACAATAGGAGAAAGATCTGGGTATGATAGAGATTGCTTCCCTCCCCTCTGCTGCCAAGATACCTCTTTCAACTGCCAAGAGTGGTACAGAGGTCCTTTAATCATCGGTAGTGAGGACTATTTTGCTTAGTCTTAAGAACTTTTCTGCTTAAAACACTGTGCATTTATGAAAAGCACTTTCATTTCATGCTACACTATTTATAATCACACCTTTGAGGGTGGAGAACTCTGAAGAATAGGGTCTATAATAGATCCATTTACTAAAATTTTCCCATTCCTGTGACCTAAGCCTGACTCAACATGCCTGTCACAGGGAGGCACACTCCAGCAGGTCAGGTTTCCCTGCCCTGCTCAAAGTTTAGCTTGTTCAGAACTGTGGCTAGAGAGGTTTCCTGGAAAAGTGACCTACAATCCTGGTTGTGCATTATAATATTTCCAGTATCTCAAGGAGTGCTATAAACATTTAAGGCTTTTCAAGAGCTTTTTGTTTTTTTATTGTTAGCATGAGCCATGTAGCAAGACTTCCCAATAAGCTGATTTAAAACTACTGGGAGACATCAACTACTACCCCCCCCTGCCCCGCCCCCGTGTGCCCTGAGCTTTCTGGGAAGTACAATTAGTCCATTGTGCTGACTCTGGGCTTTGCTCTTACACAGATCTTCCCTCTGGAATGCCCTTGTACCACCTCTGTTTCACAACTCAACCTCATGGACTCCAGCTAAGTATTTCCTCCTTTTTCATGAGCCCACTCACTAGATCGAAGTAATAATTACCCTTTGCTGCTCTCACTCACTGATTACCCTTTATTGTAAGGTTTTCCACATTGTGCTACTGTAATTATTTGTCTGTTACCTATTAGATCATTAGATCTGCAGGCTCAGTGACGGTCTTCATATCTGCCTGTCTGCAGAGCATTGACCATACTAACTGGGTGACAAAATGGGAATCAAACTACCAAGAGAGGGTCAGGCAGAGAAAAGACCACTGTACCAGAATCGAAAAATCGTCATGGGTAAGCCCTAACATTCCTTAACTGTGTGCCTGTAAACAAATCACTGCAGTCCTCTTGAGACTCAGTTTCTTTATATAGCAATTTCTGCTTTAACATTTGTTTTATAAATGCAAATTTGTTTCAAAGCAGTTGATACCTTAATAGAATTTGATCCTTGAGAAACAGGTGAAAAAACTTGACCTGCATGAACTGAGTAAAAATACAATACCCATGTTTACACACAACACACACACACATACACACACCTCTCAGTAATCTACACCTCAACTCACCATGTATTATGAGCCTCCCTCATCCACACTGGGTCATTACAACTTCCTGTCCAATTTCAGATCACTTTTCTTCCAAAACTTCCCAGTAACTTACCAGCTACAACTCTTCCAACACCCACTTCCACAAGTACCTTTGGATCTTTTTCAAAGAAAAGAGAATTATCATAGTACTTATGTTTTAAATATTTAACACTTGTGAAACTCATATTACATTCCTATCTTTTTAGATTCAATAGGTCACTGATGAAGTTTGAGTATTGAGCCTATCCATTTTTCCCCCAATTAGTGTAATTTTACATAGCACAGTGATTTTTAGGAATGTGTTTTATTTAGAACTGTTTGGAGACATCTGGGTAGCTCGGTAGGTTAAGCATCAGACTCCTGATTTCAGCTCAGGTCATGATCTCAGGGTCATGAGATAGAGCCCTGCATCTGGCTCTGAGCTCAGTGGGGTCTGCTGGAGATTCTCTCTGCCCCTACCCCGCCTCACACACATGCTCTAAAATAAATCTTAGGAAATAAGGACTGTATGTAAAATGGCAGTAGAGATTTATGTAACCTCCCTACCTCATACTTTTATTGTCATATGCTTATGTAATATCAAAGTGCTTTGAAATGTTAGAATTACAAGCTCTTGCTAATATATGCTCTCCCTTTCCCATGCTTAGCTGTATTGGTAACTGCCATTATTTGTGGTAGATTCTGTAAGGTGTTTGCTTGATCTCTCTTCTTCCTATTCCTATATCCATTCTCTATTGCTATTAAGCAGTTACCACAAACTTAGCAGCTTCAAACAATGCTGTTATGGACAGAGCTGTGTTTCTTCAATATTCTTATGTTGAAGCCCTAACCCTCCATGTGACTATATTTCAAAATAAAGCCTTTTAAGGAGGTAATTAAGATTAAATGAGATAAGGGTAAGGACCTACTCAGATAGGACTGAGGCTCCTTAAGAAGGGACACCAGAGCTCTCTTCCTGCACACACACAGAAGGCAGGCCTGTGAGGACACAGTGAGGAGGTAGCCATCAGGAAAAGTGGCCTCACCAGAAATGAGCCCCGCAACCACTTTGAAATTGGAATTCCAGCCTTTAATACAGAGAGAAAAATAAACTTTGTTGTTTAAGACACCTAGTCTGTGGTCTTCTGTTATGGTAGCAAGCAGGCAAATATAAATGTCCATTTATTAAGTCACAGTTCCTATTGGTCAGAAGTCTGGGTATAGCACACTTTCTTTTATCCCAGTCTCATATGGCTAGAATCAAGGGATGAGCAAATTTAGGTTATTATCCACAACTGTGGATCCTCTTGCAAGTTCCTTTGGGTCATTGACAGAATTCAGTTCCTTGCAGTTCTTGGATGGAGATCCCCATTTTCTTGTTGGCTGCTGACCAGAGGTCATTCTCAGCTTCCAGAAGCCACCCACCCCACCCCACCCCCTCAGCCTAGCCACATGGTCCTCTCAACACCGTGCCTTTTACAATGCCAACAAGAGAATTTGAGTTCCTTAGTCTCTGACCTCTGAACTTTAAAGATTTATCTCCCTTTTGATTGACAGACTTATCGTAAATGGGACCTAAACTCAATTGATTAGGAAACTTAGACATTTTAGAGATACCTTCACGTTTGTCAAGTCATGTAACATTTCATAGGAATGACATCCTATCATCTTTGCCATAATCTAGTCATTAGAATTTACAGGTCCCTCCCACACTCAAGTTGAGTGGATTACGTGAAGATGTCAGTCACTGATGTCATTTTACAATTCTGCTTAGCATAAGGGAAACTCCAGTTCTGTTCAGAGTAGCAGTGTTCTAATACTTATTAGCCCCCTAATACTCACTAGCCCCCAATACTCTCTTGCAGGTAGGGACAACAATAGGACTGATTTATGTCAATTTCCAGGAAAGCATCTTAAAAGGGGAAGAATGGTCTTGCATCTGTTTTGTCCTTTGATGTATACCTTTTTTGTCTTGAATGTACACATGTCTAGATTTCCTGGAGCTACCTTTTTGTTCATAGGAATTGTAACAAACAGGAAGGTAGAATAGAAATTCATGAGAATATTGAGCTCAGAGTCTCCTTTGCTGTCACCATTTCTGGATTCCTTGCCTCCAGTACCTTTTATAGGAGAACAAGTTATTTTCTGATTAAACCCTGTAAGTCTCTATTATCATAGCTAAATAAACTAGAACCGGTAACACAATCATGAGTAGCTTCCCCCTGTGGCAGTGCTAGGAAAGGTTAGCATTAGCAATCCTTCTTCCTAACACAGGTCACTTCAAATAGTACAAAGAATATAAGTTCCCTCATGCACTTCCTAAGGCTTTAGAGAAATAAAAATCTGATGCTTTTAAGCAAATATTGTATAACCTTTCTATGGGTGGAGGGAGCACAATGCAGGATAGTAAGTAAGAAGGGGAAATGAAACAAGGATAATCACATAGAATTACTAGATTATTTTGTTTCCAGTCTTCAGTGCTTTACAAACAATGATTGAGATAATTCTGTCTCATTTTATTCAATCTGGTTTCAAAGCCTGCTGTGATTAACTCTTGGTAACCAGATATTGAGACTATGAAATTTGATTGTAAAAAGGAGATGTTTTGCAAGTTATTCTAAAGTTGATTTACAAAAATGGGGTGTAAATTGGCTAATTTACAATAATTAATATACAATAAATAATTGCTGTCTATTTCTATATACAGAAGCAATAGTTCACAATATTTTAAATATCCATGATAAAGGTTTTTGTCATCTGAGATTAGAAGAACATGTTTTGAGGCTAAGAGATCAAGGTCTGAAAGGATAGTGAGAAAACTGTGTAACAAACACACATCTATTTTCCCATTATGAGGGGTTCACGGTGTTACCCTGAAGTCCCATGTTGGCAGGGATGGCACTGCCCAACTCTATCGCAGCGATGTACAACAGAACAATTAGTGTTAGGTTTCTCAAGAAGCTAAAGTTGGATTCTGGGAGGAAAGTGGTGGTGTAAGTTTTGAATCTTCCTCAATCTTTCTCAATCTGAAGTCTAGTAATGCCAACTGGTACACACTCAAAAGGTCAGGCATCCAACTGGAGAATAGTAGCTGGAAGTGGGAGGGATTTGCAGACTTCAGTAGTCAAAGAGGGCAAGGAATGCTCAGGAAGCATCTATTCTCCCCAAATACTTAGAAAACTAAGCAACTTTCTTCCATAAACAAGTTCTACACTGGGAAGTAATTTTTTGGGGGGAAAAAAAAACATTAAGCATGGCAGACTTAATAGAGACTAGGGGGGGGGGAAGTTTTAGGTAAAAGTAGGGGAAGATAACAAAGAAGCACCCAGAAAATAAGCCTCAAACAGAAAAATTGTACTTTATAGCTGTAAAAGCAGCAGCTACCAAAAATGGCACTTCTTTCTGAAAGTTTGAGAAAACATTTCCTGTGAAATTGTCTAGCAAGATTGAAGTCAATTTCTATACAACATCAAAAAAAGTAACATCCCTGTAGACAAGAAAAGCAGGCTGGAAAGAAGACCCACCAACATTTGGAAATGTTACTAAATATTTGAGTTCAAATGCATTAAGAAAATACAAAGTATCTAACACACCAGAATTAGGAGAACTCAAAGTAACAGGATAGAAAATGTCAGAAATAAAGGCTAAGGAGGAAAGCACACAAGAGTAAGCAATAAATATAATGCCCTAAAAACAGAGGATTAGAAAATATTTTTAAAGGAAAGTATTAAAAATGAAAATGATTCAAGTACATATATAAAACAGGCAAAGAATTTCCAAAATATTAATAGTAGTCTCTATTAAAAAGATAGATTGTGTACCTGAGAAGTCAACCCAGAATTATCACTAAGACAAAGCCTCATAAGATCATTAGACTTTATTTAAAACAAAGTTCCTGGGCATCCAGGCAAACAGTAATAAAAAATAAAAAGATAATCGATTGTCATCATACTCATGAGAAAACAGTATATTTTCAGGTACTTAAGAATGTGAACCAGACTTTCAAGTATAACAACATTAGACACAACGATCATCAAGGTGCCAAAACTTAAGAATGTTGTTTTGATAAACCCTATCTTAAGAGTATACTCAAGGAGGACCTTCAGGTGTTACCAAAATGGGAGACATGGAGGTACATGGTAATAAGTATTATTTTTAGGTTATATTTTTGGGGGGATTATGACTACATGAGGGAGCTTATGTAATGGCCATATGCTCAGACAATAGAGATACACCACAACTATACAAAACATGAAGATAATGGGGCCAGCATGTGTGAAATTTCAAGTTTCAGCAATCATTTCCCAGCTCTGTTAACTGTAAAGGTCTAGGTTCACTGATAGCTCAATAGCAATGATTATACCTAGCACAAAGGTTGAGGTCTTGAATCACCATTTTGCATTACAATAAACCACAGCTTCTTAGAGAAATAGCTGTATCCAGTTGTGTGGTGAGAAATGAACAACACAGCCCTAGAATATCTTGTCCTAGCAGATAAGAAAGCTATCAATGATTACTGGAGGGGTATTCAAAAGGCTCAGGAGTCAACTTGGAAAGGCTGCCACTGGCACAAAAAAAAAAAAAAAAAAAAAACGGGAAAAAAAAAAAAAAAAAAAAAAAGATGGTGTAATATAAGCATCACTAAGAACAATGATTGCAATGAAATAAAACCCAAATATGTTTAAATCCATAATGTAAAAATCTAATCACTTTTAGAGGATGCTAGAGAATCAACTCATTTCTTTGAATACTAGTAAATAAAGGAAAAGACTCAAAATATTTTGCCATCCCTGTACAAACCAAGTCACTGAGCAACCAAGTAGCTTGAGATTAATTCATGTAACTACACAATGCATAACATTAGAGGATAATTATACATTTAAAGCAATAAATTCCTTGGAAACAAAGTGATAAAGGGGAGATCTATAGATTATGGGATTATAAATCGTTGCATATAAAATCATAAAGTATATATATATTTGGGGAGGCTGGGGAAAGAATAAACTACAGTGAATTGGATGATAAAATTATAAAGGCAAGTTCAGAAATAATTTCATTAAACGTGAGATTGCATATAGTAGAGAGGGTATAGGAAGAGCTTTTAGGGTGACTGGCAAAGTTCAGTTTTCTTTCATGGGTGGTTACAAAAATTACAAGGATGTTTTCCTTATAATTTATTCAGCTGTTCCATGCTTTATCTTTAATAAACAGCAATAAAGAGTTTTAAAAAAACCCTAAAGTTGGTGATTCCATTTATCTAATTTATGAAATAAACCTTATACCATTCAATATGAACCTCTTGAGTACATCTTCTATTTCCACGAACTTAAGACACAAAGTTTGGATAGTTGTATACAAATTTCTCCCTATAAAAAATGTTCTTAAAAGAATTTATTCTTTTAAAAAACAGCAGAAATATATTTGTTATAGCAAATGAAGAAAAGATTCAGAAAATTTTCTAACTATAAACCTGAGCAATCAGGTCTCTGTGGAGCTCAATTTCCTAATTAGTTAAAATAGGTAGGGATTAGGTCTATCCTGTTAGAGTTGTGTGGGGATCAGATAAGGTTCAACTGAAATGAAAGCACAATGAAACATTATTAATCAATAAGAAATGTGCTAACCTTCCACCATTCCAAGTAATCTTTAAATTTTAAAGATTTAGTATTTGTTCTGAAATATGAATTCAACACCAGTCAGTCAATAGGAATGTCAACCTCAAACTTGTCTAAACATAATCTAAGGCATTTCAATTCCCCATGTCAAACTCAAAGATTTTGGTTAAATATATACAACCCAGTCAAAGATCATAAAAATGTTTAGAAAATATTGTTGTTTTTCAAAGAAGGAAAATGGGAGAAACTTTGGTTCTATTTTTCAGTAAGTTGATCTGACTGTATGGGTGGGTCATTTAAGAGAAAATGGCCCAAATAGAATTTGTACTTAGTTTTTCTAGGGTACTTTGATGCCATTTTTACAGGGATAGGAAGCAGCCAACTTCCTTAAAGAGTTAAAATGCTTCTACTTTCAATACAAACAGAGTAGAAAAAGAAGTTTCAGGCAACAGAAAGTTTGTCATTGGTGGAGTTTAGAGAAATTTGGCAGCTGGAATATTCTCACAACCCATCTTCTCTCAACAGCTTGAATATTTCCATGGTCTTATTAAAGACAATTTCAGAAATGTTTTTCTGCATCACTGGATACCATTTTAGCCAGACTAAATCTTATGGAAATTTATGTTTAATTCTAAAACATGTTCCACCCACCACCCTATTCCAATTAAAGCATGACATTGACACATCCCATCCCCCCTCCTGATAGTGTTCAGAATCCACACGATTTCCCATGCTGGTAGCTCTCCAAACCAGGAAGCCACTTTCACCTCTAATTTGCATGATGCATTCATTTTCAGATCAGTCACGTGATTAATGAACATCTTGGAGAGTGTCCAGTTTTATCCACTCTGTCATGTATGCCTTATTCCCATCACCAGACTCAATTAACTCTCCCAGCTGTTGCCAAGTGGTTGCACTCAGTATAAATTATGCTTGTTCATTTGTTCCAGAAAACAATCACATCCACTGCAATTTAAAAATTGTTTTCCATTGGTGAGGATAATTAATTGTTAAAATGTGTTTCAGCAAGTATTTCCCCTTACTACAAAGACCAAACCTTTCAACTATTCAATATTCAATATTTATCACACTCCAAACTTGTACTCCACAACCTTCAAATCTGCTCTCTGAATAAAACACTGCAAGTTTTTAGGCAAATTCTCATGAGCTATTGCTGTCGAACTTGAATTGGGCTTCAGGACTCTACTAAAAGGGGATTAATGTAAAAATGCCTTTATATGAGGAAACTGAAGAGATAAGTTATTGTTTTCTCACTCTCATTTTTTCTCCCTCAACTCTACTGAACCTTGCCAACTTTTATTCCTTGAACATTCAGTCACAATATGAAAATCAAGTTCTCTTTTTTTGTCCTTCACATCCTTTCCTTTTGACAATTTTTCCAATTCATACATATTCAAAAAAGAAACTATCCTATTTCTACTCTATCCTATTCCTTCTCTAACATTAATAATTACAAACTCTTGAAAATAAAATAATTTTTAAGATGGTTTCATTTTCAGTGGAAGTTCCAGGCTGTATTTCTGTTTCACAAAGACAGACTAGCCATTGGGGCATCTTGGTTCTGTTATTTGTCAGTAAAATAACAGGGTTTTTTGTTTTTAAGGTTTTATTTATCAGAGAGAGAGAGCGTGCGCACACAAGCAGGGGGGATGGCAGGCAGAGGGAGAAGCAGGTTCCCTGTGGAGCAAGGCGCCCAACTAGGGACTCGATCCCAGGACCCTAGGATCATGACCTGACCCGAAGGCAGATGCTTAACCAACTGAGCCACCCAGGCGCCCCCCAAAATAAGTTTAATTGAAAAGCTTTAGATTTTTGGGGGGCACCTGGGTGGCTCAGTCGTTGAGTGTCTGCCTTCCGCCCTGGTCAGGATCCCGGGGTCCTGGGATCCAGCCCCACATCGGGCTCCCTGCTCAGCGAGAAGCCTGCTTCTCCGTTTCCCACTCCCCTGGCTTGTGTTCCTGCTCTCGCTGTGTTTCTGTCAAATAAATAAAATCTTAAAAAAAAAAAAAAACTTTAGATGTTTTTACTTGAAAAGGCACCCACATGCACGTGTAACCAGAGCTCTAGGCTGTGATTAAGTTTTATGGGAATAGAAAAAAATGCAGAGGTAATTGTGTTGTGATTGGGAAGTTTCCACATGCTCAGCTTTACATAATTTGGTGAGAAAGATGGGAGAATATTGCTTTCCAAGAGATAGCAGTCCCCAAGATACAATTTTGGGGGCTGGGGACACAGCATGGAGGTAGACTGTTTGTTTCTGTGATAAGACAATGAAACAAATCTATATCCAAGAAAAATAGCAGATATTGATAAGTGTGCTAAAGAATTTTATAAAGGTGGTATAATAGAGGGATAGATTTTAAAGAGAAAACATTTATGAGGATACTTGGAGGACAAGAATTCAGCTGGGGGAGTAGGTGGAGAGGTCCTTGGGTAGAACAAACAGCTAGTGGGTACAGTCATCAGAATCAGGATCAAGGTTGGGGTGTTCAAGGTATAGCCTAAAGTTGATGCTATAGGACTAGAGAATAATAGGCAAGGGGTAGTGTGGGACAGGATGCAGATCAGAGTCACACCACACAACTAAAGGGGCCAGACAGCAGTGTCACTAAGTTCAACACAAAGCAGGGGATAGAGAAGCCTCCCAGGCTGCTGGATGGAAGATGACAGACCAGAGTGGGGCGAGAGAAGAATCAGGGGGAGCCAGGGGAATTGTCATCTCTAGCATAAATCACCATCTTTCCCCATTTCTTTTAGCTCAAACAAATTTAGATTAAGGAGGACTTTAGTAAAGGGATCAGAAATTAAAATCCAGCAAATCGTTTCTATCCTGAAAATGAACTATTCCTAGGCCAAATTGAAGAAATTTACATTAAGCTCCACTGATAGGAATTTGATCCTTTTTTCTCTGTTCACTTTCCACCTCACTTCCATAAATATTCCTTCCTTTCTACTAATCCCACAGTCATTTCAGGCTTAGCCCCAGTTTTATGTGTTCCTACCACTTTGAAACCTCGCTACCTCCAAGAGATTTTTGCTTTCTGCAACTTCTGAACAATTATAAATGCCATTTCCTTGAAATGTTCAGAGTGCTAATGGTTTCACAGACATTGACCCTGGAACACCACGGAGGGGAGGGGTACCAACTGCCCCCTGTGGAATTGAAAACTGGCTTAGAAATTTAACCCCCCCAAAAAACTATTAGTAGCCTATTGACCAGAAATCTTACCAATAACCATCGATTAATACATTTTATGTTAGGGGTGCCTGGCTGGCTCAGTCAGTAGAGCATGCAACTCTTGATCTCGGGGTTGTGAGTTTGAATCCCATGTTGGGCATAGAGATTTCTTAAAAATACATTTTAGGGACACCTGGGTGGCTCAATCAGTTAAGTTTCTGCCTTCAGCTCAGGTCATGATCACAGGGTCCTGGATTCGAGTTCCGCATCAGGCTCCTTCTCCTTGCTCAGTGGGGAGCCTGCTTCTCCCTCTGTCTGCCAACCCTCAGTTTGTGTGCTCGTGCTCAAGCGTTCTCTCTAGCAAATAAAATCTTTTAAACAAATTTTAAAAATGCATTTTATATGTACTATATACTGTATTCTTACAATACATATTTTGTAGGTTTTGTTTTTTCAGTAATATCTAATTTGTTATTTTTGTTATTTCTAATCCATGTGCTTTATCTGTCAGTTCCCAAATCTTTTTAAATCTCCAAAAAATTCTGATTTATAGAAAAATTCCCCATATAAATGGACCCATGCAGTTTGAATGCCTATTGTTCAAAGGTCACCTGTACTTTCAGGTTTTAACAGGTGTCCTCAATATTCTGATATTAACTCAAAAACTGTGTAAGTTATACATGGTAAGATATTAGGGTCAGAAGAGATTTCTGGAGTCTATTACTCCAGTGTCTGTTCTTAGGTCTGTTTAACTCAGTCCATAACCTTGGACAGCATTAAAAAGAGTAGAGCTGTGAGCAACACCAATTGTGAAAGTGTTAATATTAAAATTTAATGTTAACGCTTATCTCATTTCTTTTATATACGGTGTGACCCTGAAGTATAAATTACTAGGGGCTGAGCGTTATTCTGTAAAGGTCAAGACTATTTGTTTAAAATTTACTGGATTGCCAAGCAGTGGAAAAATACCTTATTGCCTTTTCTGTTTTTCTTTGCTTCTATAAATCAAAATTAGTGTTTTTCAAATGGGAAAAGTAATATCTATATGTGACCTCTCCCGAGCTGCATTCTAAACTCAAACTGATGTACAATAGAGCAGTCTTATTTAAAATATAGTACAGATCATTTATTTTGGGAGATTTATCATACTTTTGATACAAAAAATAAATTCAGATTTCAGTTAAGCTTATGGAAATAAAAATGGTTGTAACTTTATTCTAGCATCTTTTCCCCATTCCTGACTTTGAGTGTTATCCCCACTCATTTTTCTGGTTTAACTTTTTATACTCCATGCCAAGGATAATTCAGCAAAATATATTTTATGTTTATATATAGATAAGAGTTAGCATATATTTATAGGGTAGGATTATAGAGATTTTTAAATCAGGACTTTTGATGGTTTATTAAATCACATACTATGTTGACTCAGTCCTCATCATACCCTATATTTTGATAAAGCAGGTAGATATTAACCATATTTTATGATTGAAGAGACTTTGGTCCCAAAAGATTAAATAACCTGCTAAATACAGGTAATTTTGGGGGGGAAAAAAAGCAATCCATCACAGAAAGGTGCTACAAACTTATCAAAACTGATTTTACAAATACCTTATTCTTCTATCACATAAATTCCAATGTGACTTGGTAGTAAGCCATATAAAGGAAAAAAGCATTAGGACACTTTTTGTATATAAAATGCACTTCTCCAAACCAATCACCTACAGTTTTTCCAGATGTCCAATCCTCTTTAGAAGTGAACATTTGTATGTACATGTGAGTACTATGTACAATAGTCCTACTTTCCAACATTACACCACCATTAAAATGATGGCTATTCTAAGTGATGATTTTGAAGGAAACATGTGAACCACTGATTCTGGTATTTTTGTTTACAAACTGTTACACTATTATGATCAACCTGTTGTTTTGTTGTTTTAAGAGCAAATTGAATATGCGATATAGCTAGCTAGTGTGCATGTATGTAATGAATATAAATATGTGTCATTTTCACTTTTCCTAATGCTATTTAGTGATATTATAGTGTCTGGGGACCAGGACTAAGAATTACTGCTCTCAGTTTGATTCCCAGTGGGGAGAATGTTAAACTTTCATTATCCACTGACAAAGTTTATTGCCCCTAGTACTTGTAGATGAGCTTAGAAAAAGAAAATACAACTCTAGCAGAAGAGCACACAATCATTTGGGGCCAAGACAGCAGGGATATTTGTTACACTGCCAAATTTTTTAACTATTCCTGTAACAAAACTGTTTTGTTCTGTATTATATGGACCCAAAGCTTTGGGCTTTTTGGACTCATTGGCTCTTTCATGGCTATGACATTAGCACTTACAAGAGTGACTACCAGTATGATCTATTACTCCAGTAAAATTTCTGGTACATAATGCTATGGTCTAGGAAACTAGGTAAGTGCATTACAACTATGGATGGGTAAAGGAAAATGTACATGGACTTTGACAAGGGATACAAGATTCTCTTGAATACCTTTCATAAATAGGGTCCTTTTTGGTTTAAGGTTCATCAGCTCTAGGCTGGGTATATGAAATGCTGCCATAATTGAGTCACTAAGCTTCTCTTGTGGACTAAAGAGATCTAAACTGACTCCACAAATACAAATCAAATTTCTTCAAAGTTCCATTATTGGGCAAGGCTCTGGGATTTCAAAGGCAAAGATGATCATAAAACCAGTGGTGACATTCATGAAAACATGGGGTCTCATAGTGAAGGGATGGGGGGCCCCTAACTTACCCTTGAAGAGGTGATACTTGCAATGAGTTCTGAAGCAAGAACATGTGTTAACTAAGCAAAACCAAAAATTGAGGTAAATGTGGAGGTGGAGCCAGGCATAATATTTTAAACTCCTAGATCATTTTGTGAAGGAGCACTGTGCATGGATAAGTCATTGGATTTAGTACAAATTAGTATTAAGGGCAAAGAGAAAGGGGAGAAAGTAAAACCCAAGAAGGCTTAGAAGGTTAACAAAGAGCAGCCCACCTACAACTTAAAAGGATCTATTCTCCTAAATGCCAGGAAGAGTCATTATGATAAACTGAATGTTAGTGTCTCCCCAAATTCATGTTGAGCCCCTAAACCCCAATGTGATGGAATTTAGAAGTACTTATTTTTTGGAGGTAATATGTCATGAGGGTATACCCCTCATGAGTGGAATCAGTGCCCCTGTTAGAAGGGGTCAGGGGGCTAGCTCTCTTTCTACAATGTGAGGACAGCAAAAAATGGCCACCTATAAACCAGTAAGAGCGCATTTACCAAGAAACTGACGATACTGGCACCTTGATCTCAGATGCCCAGACTTCAGAAACATGTCTGTTATTTAAAGCCACCTAGTCGGTGGTAATTTGTTCTAGTGGCCCAAACTGACTAATACAGTCATTGAAGAATCTTCAGCAGAAAGAAGGGCATGTATGTGTGTATACATACATGTGCATTTGTGTTGAGTGAATATATGTGAAGTTATCAGATTTGGAGACTTTCATTTTAAGATGGAGGTCTTTATTCCTGACTTAAACATTTAGAAATAGTTTTTAAGAATCATAATAATCCCTAACTTTGCCAAGAAAGAAACACTCAGTGGATTAAAAACTGAGCAATACTTGAAGAGGAAAGAAAAGTGGGAATAAAAGGAAAAAAAAACAGTGACTAGAAAACAAAACAGGGCAGCAAGAATGTATCCAAATATACCAGTAAATTCAGAAAAGTGAATGGACCAGACTATTAAAAAGCAAAAACTCTCCTATAAACTACATATGTAAATAGCAATGGGACATTTGGGAATCTGTACAGGGCCATATCAGAGAAGCAAAAATTAATTTTTACAGCTATGTGCAATAACAAGTATGAATTTCACAGAAAATTTTGAATGTTAAGAAGCCGGATGCAAAGTAATACAGACTATATAGTTCCATTTGTAGAAGTATTACAAGATGGTCAAAATCGAGTCAAATGTTCAGCGATACTTGCTTGTATTCAAAACTGAAGAAAACGAAGGACAAATTTTAGGTTCTAGAGTGGACAGTTATTGGAAGGACAGTGTTTCCAAGATGCTGCCATCTCAGCTGTGACATTTGAGTGCCTACTGTGTTGATAAGTGAGTCACTGGGGATTTTGTGGGTAGGTTAGGCTTTGAATTAAAAAAAAGTTTAAAGGAACTAAAAAACAATATATTTCACTCATTTGGCCCAAAGTGAAAAATGAATTTTAAGTATTGGGCAAGCTATAAAAATGGAGAACTGACATACACCAATGTGGGATCTAATATGCCTGCTTCAAGGGTAATTTTGTGATTTTCTTTAAAACGTAGAATTCATATGCATTATGACCTGGCAATTTCTATAAATGAGTATGTAGCCTATAGAAACACTCACACGTGTGCCCAAGGAGGGGGTTTATTGCATCATTGTTTATATAGGAGAAAAGTTAGAAATAAGTTGCCCATTCTTAGGAAGTAGTTAAAAAATTTCACTTTGAATTTCATCCGTAACTGTATACTTTTTAAAAAGGCTAGGATAGGGGCACCTGGGTGGTGGAGTTGGTTAAGCATCTGCCTTCAGCTCAGGTCATGATCCCAGGGTCCTGGGATGGAGTCCTGCATTGGGCTACTTGCTCAGCCGAGAGTTTGCTTTTTCCCAATGCCTGCTTCTCCCCCTGCTTGTGTGCACACGCTCTCGTGCTCTCTGACAAATATAATCTTAAAAAAAATAAAACATAAGAACTAAAAAGCATATTGTATCTTTTCTCCAAATCTGCAATTATGTGAAGACATAGCAGCTTTTCCTAATGAATATTAATCATTATCTCTGGAGTCAAGGGGATATTCCAAGTGGATGGTTAAAGATTTTATATATTCTATGATATATAAAATAAGTATATAGATATGCACTATTATACAATTACAAACTTATCCCCTATTATTTTAGCTACAGGGCGGGGATAAAGAAAGACTGGAGCATGGGAGGAATGGATACAGTGCCCTCACTGAGAAAGCAGTTACAGTAATTCGAGAGGCGCTGTAAGACTTAAGGATAGTGAAAATGTATTAGGTCAATGATAATATGGCTATGAAGAATAAGAAGAGTTAAGGAGAACCACTCCTAGTTTTGGAGTTTGAATTACTAGATGGATAGCAGGGTCATTCATGGACACAGAATACTGCAAGAACAACAATTTTGATAGAGGTCAGATCACTTGATCTTAGCCAAAAGGCCGAGAAGTGATAGAGGTCAGATCATGAGTTTAACCTGAAAAGTCAAAATTGAGATACATCAGGACATCCCAATAGGAAGGTCAAGCTAGCAGTTGGATGTGCAGGTCTAGAGGTCAGGAAACAAGTTGGATATAATTCTTTGTATATATGTTGGATATACAAATTTGGACATCATAGACATATTAATGCTAATAAACACCATGATAATGGGTGAGATTGTTTAGGAAGTTTTCAAAAACAGCAGAGGACTGCCTGAAAATAAGTAAAGAACAAGGAGATTAGGACATTGAAGAAAACCAAAGCTTCCCCAAGGTCATCATCAACAGTATTGGTTGCACCTTAGACCAAATGTTTTTTGGATTTAGAGCATGATGAGGACTTAGTGTCCCCGCCCAGGCAAATATTAGTTGTGGAAGCCAGGTTAAAGTAGCTTGAAGAGCTAATAGGAATTTAGAAAGTGGAAACAACTAACAGACAACTCTCAAAAGGGTGATAGCAAAGAGGACAAAGGAGCAGCTCACTGGAAATACACAACTTGAAAAATTAACACAGATGGGAAAATATATGGAAGTGTAAGGTAACTGCGCCGCTGACCTCATGCTGATAATCGGAGTCCTTGCCTTTCTTGGTCTGTTATGCTCCCACATATCCATTGTTGGGCAGCTTCCTTTAGTTAACTTGGTTCTAATAAAGGGAGGTTTTACTATTCCTAGATGCAGGACGTATAGGAGACCTTAGAAAAAGGAACATGGATTTTTTTTTAAAAAAAAGTGCTATCTAGCTTCTAAATAAAAACAATGAGGGTATTTTTTTTTAAATACATGAAATATTCAGACAGCCAAGGAAGCATGATGAGGAGTCACTTTCCCTTATGGTGGGTGTGATTTTAACCCCTAACAACTTGGCAAATATATATGAGCTTCATAGATAGAATGCATGTCTGGAAAATTGATTCCTGTCATTTCCCATGACCAATAAGATAAAGAAGTTAAAATGGTCCATTATAAAAATAGTTGCTTCCACTGGTGTGGTACTTCATAGTTTTCAAACTGATTTTCCACATAGCTAATTTTGCTTCAAAACAGGTGTTTCCTTTTTAAAGAAAAATCTGTAAAATAATGTCTGCCACTAAGAAAACACTCACTGTAAAACAGGACTAATCTGGTCTCTTTGCTTCTGACATCTAATGTAGTCCCTTCCCAGCATACAATTTCTATCTGTGCAGGACATACTGTAGCGTGAAGTTATAAAGGTGGTTGTATTTTTTCCCTAGATCAGTCACAGTCACACACACACACACACACACACCCCCCCCCCCCCCCCGCCGAGTCAGGGAAACATTCCATGTTAAGAGTATTATCTTTGTCCTAGTGAGGATGCACACTATGAGGCAATCTTTAATCAAAAAAAGAAAATTGTAGAACATGGACAGATGTAGGACATGTTCAATTTGATTTTTTACATGAATCCGACAAACCAAATATTTCTAAAGGTCTCTCTCCATGTCATTTCATGCTGATATGGACAACTTTGATGTGAAATGTCGAAGTGTTGGCCTCTTTATTCTCCAGGAATCATCTTAACATAGTAGTTAAAATTACACTAGTTAAATTAAAAGCCTTAAGTACAATCAGCATTGGCTAATAATAAAGATTCTCTTTGAAGAGAGCCTAAATTAGGAGACAATAGTTAAACATTGTGACTTCGGGGTCAAATATAGGTTTGAATTTTAGTTCTATAAATTTCTAAACATATGGTACTGCGTAAGTAGATCTACATAACACTAAAAGATTGGAAATACCTACCAAGAGGTAGACTACACTTCTGAAAGTTTTTCTGAGAACATTTTACACTTGCCATTTTTTTTTAATTGCATGAATTGGGGAAGGTAAGATTAAGTTGTGTTAGCTCTTCTAAGATATGCTTAAAATAATTTTTTCAGTCACAAGTTGCAACCATCAGCCATCAGCCAATTTTTAGGTCATACCAGTATGAATTTTTTGAAGCTTCCACTTATTTACTTGAGAGCCCAAGAGCAGGAGGGAGGGGTAGAAGGAGAGAGAGAGGGAGAAGCAGACTCCCTGCTGAGCAGGGAGCCAAGGGGCCATCCCAGGACCCCAGTATCATTACCTAAGCCAAAAGCAGATGCTTAGTTGAGCCACCCAGGTGCCCCTTTTATAATTGCTTATGGAAGTGTACTCATTAGGAGCCAACAGAATACTAAAGAACTCTTTAAAAATAAACTTCTGAAAAAAAGACAGTATTAATACAAGTCATTTGACTTCATACTAGATTTCCACTTATAACCACTGAGTAAGCAAAAGAAATGTTGAGAAGTGTTTCTGTTGTAGGCAAAGGATTTTCCTTAAGGGCATCTATATCTACACGAAATAACAGAATTGGTGCATGTCTCGTTGCTTCAGTTGACCACAGATCATTTTCATCAGCTAAATGTAGTCATCATAGACGGTTAACTAGAAGTTTCCATGGTTATGGTACTCACAACTGTATTGAGAGTAATAACATTGTTGCTGTTACATAACATAGTTATGGACTAGATTTTGGGCCAAAGCATTCTGTATTGGTCTATTTTTAAAAGCCTCTCCCCCCACCTCTTCCCCTTCAGTCTCAAGCAATGTGGGGCAGTTTTAGTGATCTCGTGGGGTGTTTATATTTTATTGACGAGGAGCTTTACATCTTCGAGGAACAGATAAAGAACGCATGTTTTTTTCTCCTAGAAGATTAGGGGTATATTTCTCGATTATCAGAAATTTAGGATATTAAAGTTTTTCTTTGTATGAGGGGGTCAGACTGCATGGAACGCTTCATCTGTTTGTTAATCACTAGAATATTCTCCCCTTTGTGTTCCTCATTTCCACGGTGATTCAACCTCTTAGATTCAATCAGGCTTTGTCACAAGCCCTCAGACCTTAATCTACCACAGTTAGTGTCCTCCTAGCTTTACAAAATCCCACTCTAAGGTCTCTGCGTTATTCTCCTGCTCTCCCACCTTGCCTGCCAGCCCTGAGGCTAGCAGAGTAGTAAAAACCCCACGTCCTCCTCTGATCTTAGCCCTTCTTCCAACCTTCCAACTATAGCTTCAGCCTCTAGTCGGGCATCAGTAGCCACCCGAAGTGCCCACAAAAGAGGCCATCCCACTGCACAGCCATGCATTTGCCCTCTTTGCCACAGTGCACTATGCACAGTTCCTCAAACAAGAGCATTAGAGCAGCTGGTGTTTGGGGGGCATCCCCATATGCATGGGGAGGTGTCCTCAAGCATCTATATGGACCACCCCTCCCCACATAGAGGCCAATAGCCAATTTGGGATCTCCCCCAGGGCTGCCTCTTTCCCAAAACCCAATTTTTTGATCTCCTGGCTGGCCCCCCACTTGTTGGTCCAAAAAATGACCCTTGTCATTGGAGAGCATGGAGAAACCGAGGAAGAGTCAGAGTATTCCAAATTTGTAGGTAGCAATTTTAACAGGCAAGGAAACTTACCGAGACCGAGGTTAGGCTATTGTAAAATGAGTGACTCTGCACCTGCCTGCTAACATCTTGAGAGTTTATATAGAAGCCTTAACTGGGCTCATTCACGGGTACCATGCAGGTGGTGTCAATAATACATTTCTCTCTCAAGGCTGCATCCTTGAAATGTCTCCAGCTGTGGGAATGGTGGGTAAAACATTCCAAGGAGAGGGGCAGGTGTGAGGAGCCCCTTATTGCCCCCAGGCAAGTTTTCAGGTCAACCAGAGGTCATGTCCTCTGGATGACCTCCTCCAACAGCAGTACTTAATACTAAGATTTACTTATTTAAGTACCAACAGTACTTAGATTCATGGGATGATTATAGTATGCTATGTTCTATGCTGGGCAGTTCACATCTATTATCTCAACCAATCCTCATAGCAGCTTTATGTAGGGACAATTATTATTTTCATTCTTCAGGTGAAGAAATAGAGTCCAATGTGGGAATGTAAGCATCTTCCCTAGGTCTAACAGCTGGGAATCACATGGTATTTAAAGCCAGATCCATTAGTGCTTCATATATGAGGTGGTGTGACTAGCTTTTAGTGGTAGAAGTTTCACCTTATATACAATGAATTAATATTATTAATTTGGGTAACTAAAGGAAGATAATTCTCTCTGTAACCACACACACACACACACACACACACACACACACAGTCCAGAATTGCAGTTGCTGCAATGTTGCTTGGTTTGTGCCGATGTGAACGTTCTCCCTGCCCACCTCGTTTTTGTGGTTTTTTTTAACCTCTTAAAGATTTGGTAGGAAGGTACTCTAGCAATATGAGCACAAGGTCAAATAGTTTTATAAAATTTGTCAAAGTGACAACACTTGGTTCAGGCCAATAGACTGTGACATAAATAAAGAAAACAGAAGCTTCAGGGCTGCTCACTTGCAGGTGTCCCTTCCAAAGGTCTATTCCTAATTTCCTACTCAAATTTTTATCAGTGTTTTTCTTAAAGGGGTAGGAGTATTTCTGGATGCCATACCATGTGAGCTCGCAAGAACTTGACTATACCTGGAAGTGACTGCCAATCAAATAAATATGTGTGATTACACTCAAATAAAATACGTCCCCAAATTATCCTCCTGACATTATGTATTTATTTGTAAGTTTGTGTGATCTGTCTCTTCCCCTCCCTGAATTGTAATTTCCATGAGGGCAGAAACTTTGTCTTGCCCATGGCTATAGCCCAGGTCCAAAAAGAGCATCTGGTACACAATAAAGGCTATTAATTATTTATAAAGAATGAATGGACACAAGTGAGAATATTAATAGGCAACACAACCTAAAAGAGTTGGAATTACTCCTAACCCACAGAACTCAACAGAAAAAAATAATTATATTAACTTATATAAACAGTGAGTGTCTCATTCGGAAGGGGATTAGTTTATCATATTTACAGAGAAAACAGCAAGTGTTATTTCAGTTATTTCCAGGAATGATCTAAGTTTAGTCTACTCTGGAGTCAAGAAGGAGGTGCCATAGGCTACAGCTCAAAACCAGTGTGGTCCTGGTGGATGCGTTCCCTTGTTCTTAGCCTGACATCATTAAACTTCCAGTTCTATTAACTCCCTTTGGACTGATTCAATGCCCAACAGGCAACTTTTATATTTCCATGTAAGATAGCCATCATGGAGATGATATGCTGCTCATATCTAGTTTTTTTGATAGAGACTTTACATGGTAAATTGAATCAGGGATTTGTAATTATGATTTGTTCTCCTTTATTTAGTTTGGCCACAAGAAAAATGTCCATAATCATACATGCTTTGAGTAATTCCAGGCACAGTGACAGTAATATCATTGCAAGTTAATAAATTGTCATTCTGGTTACTTTGCCATCTTTCTGGGATGGATTCTCTGGACCTTCAAAAAAGAGCACAAAATCTAGGTGGTCTTTTCTTGACAGCTTTCCTTATTACCATTTTTATCTTACAGTTCAATTGACTCCTACCGAGGAAATTATAATATTCATTTTGTCTTGAGCAGAGTGTGAAGCAGTCATATCCATATTCTCTCACAGAACAATTACGAGAAATCGTGTCATCACCTCATTTTTATAGACAAGGAAAGGTCAGCAACATATGCTAATTTATTCAAGGCTGAAAGGTCAGTAAGTACTTTAAACATTCATTCCTTCAATTTATTGATCAGCTGCTATGAACCAGGCACTGATCTAGATTCTTGGGAGACTTTGGGGACCAAATCAGTTTATGTTCTAGCTAAGGAATACAAATGTAACTATATAGTGAATTAAAAGGTAATAAATGTTGTGAGAAAAACAGGAGAGAGTGAATATAATCAGTTCTGGCGGTGGTTAGTATAAGCCTGACTAAGAAGAGGCATCTGAACCCAAAGGAAAGACTTGAAGTAGGTAATGAAGTTAGCTCTGTGAGTATCCCAGGGAAAGAATGTTCCCAGAAAAGGAAAATCAAGTGCAAAAAGGCCAAGAGGAGAAATTATCTGGCATGTTCCAGAAACAAGGGGATTCATGTAGCTGAAATCAAATGAATGGGGAAGAATGGTAAGAAATAAAGTCAGAGGGGCAAGGTATGTTGTTTCTGGGGACTTTTTAGGCCTTGGTCAATATGTTAGCTTTTCCTCTGAGTGAAATAGGGAACTACTGAAGGGTTTTGAACAGAGTGACATAATGTAGATTTTTTTTTTAAAGATTATCTTGTCTGCTATGGTGAAAATAGACTGGGGAGCAGGAAAATAGAAGCAGAGAGACCTCTTAGAAGCTAGAGTAATAATCCAGCCTGGAGATTCTACTGGTGCATATCAAGATAGTAGCAGTACAGTAGTGAGAAACAAGCTGATTTGGGATATATTTTGAGAGTAAAGCCCACAGTATTTCCTGAGGGCATGTTGTATGGACAATGAAAAGATTCAAGGAAGATTGAAAAGTTTTAGGCATGAGCACCCCGAAGGATGGAATTGCCATAGAGATGAGAAATGCTATAGATAGAAAAGTTCTTTTTTTGTGGGGAAAAAAAAAACAGAAATCAGTTTTGGACAGGGTACTTTGGAATGTCTATTAGGCATCCAAATGGCAGAGTTGAGAGGGAGCTAGATATACAAATCTGGAAGTCAGGGAAGAAATAGGAGGTGGAGATACACATTTTTGAGTTGTGGCACATAAATAACACCTGAGGCCATGACACTAAAGGGAATCATCAGGGAAGAATACGTGAATAGAGACAGTAACAGGACCAAGCACTGAGTCTTAGGGTCACTCCAATATCCAGGAGAAGAGGATGAGCCAAAGCCAGGCCAAGAGTCAGAGAAACTGACACAGTAGTTAGAGAAAAACCAAAAGTGGATGCCAAGTGAAAAAAACAAGTGGATGAAATCTGAGAGTGGTCAACCATATCAAATGCTGCTGGTAGATCAAAATGGATAGAATGAAAATCAACCACTGGATTAGCCTCTATAGAGTCAAAGCGACCTTGATAAAAGCAATTTCAGTGGAGTGATGGGATTGAGAATCTGGTGAGAGTTGATTGAAGAAAGTAAGAGAAGGGGAATTAAAACTGGTGGTACAAACAACTCTTTGAGGAGCTTCACAGGTAAGGCAGTGGGAAAATGAGGCAGAAAGTGGTGGAGAAAAATCAGTCAAGAATTAAAAAAATTTTTTTTATATTTAGGATGCATGGAATAGCAGCATGTTTTTATGATAATCAGAAATGCTCCATGAAAGAGAAAAAAATTGTTTGAGCAGGATTCTTCAACAGGAGAGGAGAATGGGATCTACAGAGTGGAAAGTGTGGCACTGCCTTATACAGGAGCATGGATAGTTCATCTAAGTAATATCTAAGTAATAAAATTAGTAGGAGGACCAAGTATGGGTGTGGAGAGGTGGGTAGCTTTGGAAGATTCTTCAGAATGAGATTCTTTGGAAATTTATCTTCTGATTGCTTCAATTTTTCTCAGTAAAGAAACAAGCAAGGCCATTGGCAGAGTGTGAAGAAGGCAGAAGTTGCTGGTCTAACACCAGGAGTGAGAGAATGAGTAGACAATGACCTGCATGTATTTGCTAGGCTTAACTCAAAACGCATTTGAGATAATACATTTAAAGTGAGACCAGGGAGCACGGTCATGTTCAGTTGACCCAATGCAGTCTCAGAACAAGCAAACATTTGGGTTTAGCCTGGGTGGTGCTTAGCTTACTACATCAAACATGAGAGAAGAAAGAGATTTGAAATTCTGTGATTATAGAATATAATTTAGGTAAGAGAAAAAGAGGACACCAAAGTCACTCACACATTCTCTAATTCAACAAGTTATTTTGAGCATTCCCTGTAAACCATGCACTGTGCTAGGTCCTGTGTGAAATACTGTAAACCATGTACTGTGCTAGGTCCTATGTGAACAAGGCAGACATGGTCCCTACCATCATTCAGCCTACATCCCACATGGAGAGACAGACAAAAAATAGCACAGTTTTTAATGCAGAATTTGATAAATATCATTAAGGAGAAAAGCCACGTGTTGATGTTGAGAATAAATCTGTATGTTACACATGCACATGCCTGTGTGTGGGTTTATGTGTTGAGCAGTTAATTCAGGTAAGGTGGGAAAAGAAGACCTCTCTGGGGAAGTGATAGGCAAGCAGAGACCTAAAAGGATAAAAAAGGAACTTGCTAGGTGAAAAGCAGAGGAAAGGTGTTCAAGGTAGACAATGGCATATTGGCAAAAGCTGAAAAGCCAGGAAGAGCTTACTTGGAATATTTCAGGAACCTAAAGAAGACTCCCGTGGCTGGAGCACAGTGAACAAGAGGGTGTAACAGGCTGAGTGGAAAGAAAATCAGCATGAAGGCAGAATTCAATTTCTAATCTATCTGATTCATAGTAATTTCCTTACTTTTCTAACATGTTTGGCATTCCAGATCACTAATAAATGTAATTCTTCAATTTCAGTTTTTTTAAGCCTTGATTTCCTTCAAGAATTATACTCTGGCATTTATTCTACCTGGTAATAAACCACCCCCCCTTCTCCAAATCTCATGCTATCCCTTCAGCGCTGCTCTGTAGACCATAGCCTCGTGGTTTGCTCACTTGAATAATTGTACACATTAATCTATGCTAATGTATAAATGACTCCTAATGGTTCTGGGCATTACCTCTCCCCTGAGCATTTACATTTTAACAGGGATTTTCTAATGGCACAAAGAAGTGACTCTATTAGTGCACATTTTAGACACTGAGCAGGCCATTTCAGTGTGATTCAAACACACTATTTCTTTAAAATCCTTAGCTTAGGAATTTTGTATTTCACCAGAGATACTGAGAAATGTATACTTAATGTGGTACCTTTCTCCTACACCAGTCTAATCATATCGATATTTTTCATGCTCATACATTGTGGTGTGATCACAATCTTTAGATGTGATGCTGTCCACAGATGACCTGTCCATATTGTTGATGTACTTCACCACCTAGGTGAAGCCCTTGTTTTTTTGAACTTCCTAAATCATTCAGGAAGACTTAAATCTCCTTATGACATTTTATTTTTTCCTTGTAGAGCTTGTTACAGTCCTTACCAATTGTTCAGAAAGAATATAAATCTTTCAGATGAGTGTATTATGCAGTATTCATGGCCTGTAAGTGAAATTGAAGGTCTAAAACACTAAGAGAGGAAAAGCATTCATAGCTGAGTCAATTACCAAAGTATGTGTTCCTTGAATATAGCATACGTAAGTATACCTCAAAACCTGTTGGTCATATGAATTTCTGGACACTATGAGAACTGAATAAATGTATGGACAGGTAGATTAATAAAGTGATAACTGATTCCTGGGTTGTTAAAGTTGTTTTCCTTCTGCAGGAAAAGAAATCCAATGAAACAATTGGATAGGTCCTTAAGGCCAGGTTCCTCTAATCAAATTGTGTGCTGTACTTACACAATGACCTCAAGTCATCCTAAATCAATGAGGAAAAAAAGGATAATTTGACTCTGGATAAAGAGATATGATCAACTCTTACAGATAATGAAATAAAATTAGGCAGTGAAGCTCAATGGGGAACGCATTCCTGCTTATTTTTGTGCACCATTCACTCTCATGCCTTGTACAATGCCCAAATCATGGTAGCTACCCAACAAATATTTGTTAATAAATTAACATTGAGTGGAGAAGAAGAAGAGGAGAAAGAGTAAAAAGAGAAAGCAGAAGAAATAATAATTAACATTAGCATATGCTTTTAATTTTCCAAAGAAATGTTTTTCTGGTAACCATTTTAGGTCAAGAAATAGCCATTAACATACATAGGGGATTTCTAGTAAAGACACTAACACACTTTTGATTAATTATTAGTCTAATTGCTCCCTAGGACTCTAAAGTTAACTATAGCAAAATGTAAAAGTGATTAATCCTTTTCTAGAAATGTATTCATTCATCCATTTTTTATTCAATAAATATTTATTGAGCATCTACTATATATGTCTGGCATCCTACTAACGTCTGATGAAACACTAGTGAATAATATATTGAAGTTCCTATCCTTATGACACTTTAATTAAACAAATAATTTAAAAAGTTATTTAATTATATATCTACAAATGATATTAAGGTGATACTCAAGGTTCTGAATGAATGTATGAAAGTAGAATGTATTTTATTTTGGGTAATCAAAGGCGGCTCTCTTGAGGAAGCAATATTTAAGCTGAAGCTTGACCAACGTATGACTTACCCAAGCAAAGATGGAGAGTGGAGAGGTAAAGAGCATTCAGGGTTAAAATATATGCATAAGTATTCCAAGGTAGAAAAGGGCTTGGGAAGTTTGTTAATTTAAAGTAAGGTAGGTGTGGTTGAAACCCAAAAGGGGATGGAGTATGACAAGTCTGTAACCAACAGTAACAAGATCATGAGAGTCTTTATGCTTAGAATTTTATTGTTCATCCTAATCATAATTGATGACACTGAGAACTGTTAAGAAGAGCAAATTTGTGTTTTTAAAGATATTTCTGGATTCTGTGTAAAAAACAACTGGAAGAGCTAGTCTAAATTGGAAATGGGGTGTAGCTTAGAATAAGAAGGCAACAGAAGTTATGGAGAGATGAGGACAGGTTCAAGATATTTTTAGGAGGTAGAAACAATAGAGTTCAGTGAATGATTCATATAGACAAGTTGAGATAGGTATCAAGGATTCCTGCTGAGTTTTTGGCATGTGATCCTAGTGGATAAAGGAGAGTACCATGATAAATAATCCTGAAAGAAGTAAAAGTCTACTAAGGATAATCAGTTATTAGCAAAAGTTGGGGCATGTGTACTTTTATCTTCCTTGGAGCTATCTAAATGTAAAAGTTCAGTGACCTGTCAATAATATTTATTTTTATCTCAGGCAAGAGCACAAGACTGTAGATACTTAAACCTTTAGTCAGTCCTACAAGATCTTTAAAGATCTGATCCCTGATGAAGCTTTACCTCCCTCTTGCCACTCTGCACATTATATCATTTATTTCATCTTTAGGACTTCTGGTTCCAGACATGCCCCATCTCAGTCACATGTTGTACTGTCTTGTTTGGGTGCCTGTATTTTTTTGTTCTTCTGGGAATATCCATTCTTCCTTCCTTTTCACTTGCCTAACTCCTATGCACTCTTCTAAGTATGGAGAAGAGTTGCTCTACATGTATTTGTGTCCCTTCAGGTCAAGTGAGATGTTCCCACAGTGTTCTTCTGCACCTTGTGGTATTCTATTTCATGAACTCACTGCATGATCTCGTTTACTGATTTATCTTCTCCACCTAACTGGGAGTGCTTTGGAAGCACAGCTTGTGTTTTTATCTCTATATATCCATGTATAGCATGGTACCTGGCACATAATAGGTGCTAAATATATATGTATGATAAAATTTTACAGGTTTGCAGAAAAAGGAGGCCAAAACAATAGTCTTTGAGGACAGTGAGACATAATTACTAATTATGTATATGACTTGATCAAAGTTTAGAATTTTCCATCCAGTATAAAATGTCTTATTCAGAGCAATCAATTTGATACTATATCTTGTTTCCATCTGTATAATTTGCCAAGTGAAGTTACCTGGTTTTCTCTGCTCATATGTTTGCCTTCATTTGATTATCAATAAAAGCATAAACAGAAACAATTCTCAACATATAAAGATATCAATAAATAATTTGGACTAAATACACAGTCCACAAATGAGAACCTGATATTTACATTGTTGGTTTTGAGGAAAGGAACACCATATTCTATTTCAGAAAAAAAATCAACAACTTGATACCTAATTGATATTAAGTTAAAATTATATACCATATGATTTTTAATTTTGAGCAAGTTACAATAAAATTTAAATGACATGGCAAAACCCAAACCATCCTAGGTCATTTTCTCAAATATCTCAAGTCTTTGAGAAATCCAGACTTCTCTGAAAAGTCTCCTCAAAGGATCCTGAATTTTAGAATGGACCGCAGGAAAGCCAAGAGGGCTTTTTTTTTTTAATTTTATTATGTTATGTTAATCACCATACATTACATCATTAGTTTTTGATGTAGTGTTCCATGATTCATTGTTGCGTATAACACCCAGTGCCCCATTCAGTATGTGCCCTCTTTAATACCCATCACCAGGCTAACCCATCCCCCCAACCCCTCCCCTCTAGAACCCTCAGTTTGTTTCTCAGAGTCCATAGTCTCTCATGGTTCATCTCCCCCACCAATTTACCCTCCTTCATTTTTCCCTCCCTGCTATCTTTTTTTTTTTAAAGAGGGCTTTTAAAACATATAGGAAACTGTGATCCAAAATCACAGTGAATATAACTTAAAGATAGTGTCACTGAACTCCCTTACCATTCTTTCAAAACCCCTCAGCACTTTGCTTCTTTTTTATAGTAATAACTGACTTCATAGGTAGCATAAATATTTGTGTATTTGTCTGAGTTCTTCTTGAGTTGAAAATTCCTTAAGGGCTTGAACTGTGTTAATCTTTTCTTTCTAGAGGACAAGCAGATTGCTTGGCAAAGAGTAGGCATTTATATTTTTTGCTGATTGAATTACATGCAATGGTTATCTCTAATGATTTACTGCTAATTAAAAAATAGCATGTGTGTTTATTACAAAGGGTTGAACATCAGGACTTTGGTCAAAACGTTTCTTCTTATTCCATAATTACTTTACTATGGAAAAATCAAACCATACCTAATGTTTAATTCTTAGAGATACTCATTTTAAAGATTAAATTAAAGCTTCAATTTATCCATATTTGGCACCTGATTAAATTAAATTAGGGAACTTAATTTAATTTTTGAGTGAGGTCTTCTCATGAAAAAATAGAATCAATACCTTTCAATATCCCTTTCATAGGTATTGTCTATGGATTTGCAGATGCTAGACCCATTGGTTACTGACATTGAAAATGTTGTCAGTTAATAAGGAAAGCAATTACTCCTCTGGGTAGAACATTCATTGGTACCAGATAATATCCCTAATTCTTGTCAGTAATGAAGGGAATCTAAACTTTCAGAATTGATGTAGATTTGAACGAAAAATAATTTTAAGATGAACATAAAGAAGGAAATAAAACTATGCAAATCTTTCAAATATCAGAGAAAAAGTCTTCAAAAACCTCAGTCAGTAGGATGACAAATCTGCACAGAATTGAAAAAATATTCATTTCTTATATAAATTGTGAAATAAGTATCCTTAATAGGCATATTCTTCTCTAATTTGTATGATTTTCAAAATGTAGTAATATGAATTTTCTCTTGAGGGGGTCATTAAATCAGCCAGACTGAGTTATAGTTACATAGCTTGAGCAGATGAAAAATAAATTATTGAGACTTTTACCTTCCTCAAACAGGGTACCAATGGAAAATTATGAACCAATATTTTCATTAGAGAAGACAAGAAATGAAATGATGGGAAAATCGAATTGATAGTAATAAAGTGCTCTGTGTTTCCACTTTCAAACTTCTTCCTCTAAAGCTATTTTATTTATAGCCAGATAAAAGTAGGATTTTAGCTGTCTGTTAGTACAGAATGTCCAGTTAGCTTAATTTCAAATGATGGATGTACTTCATGGAAGTCTAAAGAAATCATCATCATATTCTTCTTATTTCTTCCTCTTGGATGAGCCATTTATAATTTATTCATATATATTGCCCTATTCAAGCCATTTGATGGGAAAGGTTGATGAGCAAAGGTAGCTTTTTCAAACACGGACCCATATAAAGCTTAAACAATGATGAAAAGTAATGAACAACAGAGTGAATTTGTGATATCATAAATGATATATTGTACTGTTGAATTTTCCAACAAGATAAAAGATTCAGAGCTTTTGCCTAGAGATTTCTCCTCTTCTGTAATTCATAGTGGGTTATGCAAAGTCACCAGCATTCCAGAAGCAAGATATTTGGGAAATGGATTTAAATGATTGCTTCTAAAACTTTACAAAGTGATTATTTTCTCTTCAGAAACAAAACTCAACTTCTTGAGGAAGTGCTTTCTGATTAACAATGCATAAATTTCCTGCACTGAAATCTTACTAATCAGTTCAACTGATGAAGAAGTCTTGCTGAATTGTGGGATATTTAAAAATGAGTACATTTTACTCATTTCAGCGTAAGTATTCAGGCAAATATCCTATTCCATATAACATTTTATATACACAGTAGGATCTTGAATTAAAATTGCCTGATGAGCCAAATAAGAATTAGAGGATCATACCCATTGGAAGTGATGGTAGGAGATACTCAGACAAAGGAATAGAGGGTCAGGGATGAGGTGTATAGTCAAAATTGTTCACAGTCCGGGCAACCAGGCAACCATGAGGGGTCCAGAACTATGTGTTTCCCTCAATGCTAATTTGTTTCTAGACAAAGAGTGCTATAGCAGACTCTGGGAATTTCCAACTGATCTTTTAGAATAGCTCTTTGCAGGAGTAAAGCAATGTTAAAGACATCTTTTCTCCTTTGATAGAGGAAGAAAACTTGTTCCCAATTGCAGTGTTTTTGCATTAAGTACAATAAAAAGAAAATCATATAGGAAGAATGAAACATGGCTGAATTTTTGGCTCTAACAATATTTTGACTCTTTGAATCTCAGTTTCCTCATCTACCAGATGAGAATGGTGAACAAAATTATATCTATATCTAAAGTCTTTTCCAGATGCACCATTAACATGGTTAACTAATTCTACAATAGAAGATCCAGACATTGGATCCAGACGCTAAGTGAACAAATGACCAAATAAGCATGCAATCACATCAGTTATATTATCCAGACCAGAGCTTTTCAAATGCAGGTAGATATCCATTAGTGGATCCTGAAATCAACTTAATGTATTCCAACCATCATTTATCAGGAAGAAATAGAGTAGAATGGAAAATATGAGAGTGTACAACAAGAAGTAAGGACAAATATTGTTTCTTGAAGCTTATATTATGGTGGCTTATATATTCTATATTTATTTGTATTTGTAATGGGTCATAGTAAAATATATTTCTTATTCTCCATAGACATCAACAGTATTTATCAGCCACTTATTTAGAGTGTCTTTATTTGGGCTAAAGGAGAAAAGAGGCTTATACTCACCAATAGTGGGGTCATGATAATCAGGGAACTGATGACTAATAAACTGCATTGTCATTGCTGAAAAAAAAATAAATTTAATTTAATAAAAATTCACTGATTCATCAATAAGTTATTCTTCAATGTAGTTCATCAGTCTCTCAATAAGATCTAGTGACTTATTTCTCTGAGTGACTAATTCAATTATGCAACATGAACCACCAAATGATAGAGAAAGTTCTAGAGGAGAAAAAGTGTTAACTAGAAAGAAAATAATGCCAGATACTTCTCTGGAATAAATATGTCAAAATTTTCAGTGTATTTTAATAAAAATTGCATTGTAGTAAAAATAAAGCTCTAGACATAATGAGAATATAAAGTAGCTGTAGGATCCTTCTTGGCTTGCTTTGGTGTAACAGTTGGTATAGGTTGGGAAGATCTTTCCACTAAAGGTCCTATATATATTCTGGGACTTACTTATCTTCCTCATCATTAAAATAAGGAGATAATCTCTGAGGTCTCTATTATTTATAAAGGTACATGATTATATGAGTTTTTATCCTTAGCCAGCTTTTTAGTTAAAATTATTTGTCACTTTTATTGTGCCTGATCCATGCTATTCAGGTCCTTTTATTAATTTTCATTACTTTTGGGGGTTATTTCTCCAAATTCTCCACATTCTTTTCAAATCAATAATTTTATAAAATATTTATAATGTTTCTGTTATAGTATCTTCATATAAATGTCCATTATTAGGAGACAAATGGAATGCTGAAGTAAAGCAACAAAACTTGGAAAAAGAATTTGTACATAGTAGTTCTCTTCCTTTTCTCCCTCCTTCTCTCTGTGCCTCTGTGTGTGTGTGTGTGTGTGTGTGTGAGAGAGAGAGAGAGAGAGAGAGACAAAGACTCCCTGATCATACGTTAGCCTCCCCTGAGTCTTCTTCTCGACCAAACCCTGACCTAGGTCCCTGCCCTTGCTAGACCTGTATAGCCCAGTGGTAGCAAGAATCCTGCTAAGTCAGGTTGGTGAGAATCCACCCTTGGTAGCCAATCCCCTTGGCCTGCCTTTGGCAAGAATCCTTTTAAGTCTGACAAGAATTCCCTACTCCTGATGGCTCCTGTTAGTAATTTTCCATCCCCCAATGCTCGTCCCCACTCCTTGCCTATAAATTCCCACTTCTCCTTGTAGTATTTACAGTTGAGTCCAGTTATATAATGAATTCTCTTTTACCTTACTACAATAGTTCCTGAATAAAATCTATTTTTACCTTTTTACTGTCCAGCTCTGGCCTCCTTTAACAATGCATTCATGCTTCAGCAAATGTTTGAAACAGGGAAGACAGTTAAATTCAACAAACCTGTACAAGGCACTAATCTAACCCTGCTGAGAAATGAAAAGAAACAGAACCTGACCCAGTGAAAAAGAATTTCTGTTTACACTTTGATAGTGTTTACTTCCTGTCTTTGCATTGACAAAGGAAGTCTCCATATGAAAGTATTACTCAATTTGACAGTTTAGGGCAAATTTTTGAAATGCAAATTAACATTTCTTACAGAGGGCTTTAGGAGTTAGAATATTTCAGGTAAACAAACTGAAAGCAACATGTTTATTAAGTAGATATCAAGGAGAATTGGAAAACGTTTTTCATGAGTTTTAAAAAGAGCATTCTCCTCTGTCTCTTACTGCCTGTCTGGTTTAGTTCCAGCTAGAGTACAGAGGTTGGAGGTCTGGCCTCCCTTTGAACACTTGTGTGGCTAGTCAGTCAACTAAATTTCAAAGACAGCTCAGACTTGGTAACTTTAGAACTAAAATGAGGAGATTCTCCACTCTACTCAAGGCAAAAAGATATGCACTATTCACTGTGTGACAAGAGCCTCATCATCCATCTTATGATAATCAGTTATCTAGGCTAAAATCTTGAAGATGTCTTTGGATATTTCCCCTCTCATATCTTCCATCTAGTTTTCATGAGTTTTCATTTTACCTCCAAAATATCTTTCAAGTATGTCTTAACTCTTTCTGATATTACTGTAGTTTGGAATCTTATATTTTAAATCCCTATTGCCACAGACTCAAAATTGATTTCTCTGTAGCTATTTCCTTTACTTTCCATTAACTTTCACAATGACACCAGAGTCATATTTTTAAAAAATCTGGTTATTCATATGTCAGCAACTATTAGGATAAGGAGTAATGTGTCCTTCATGGGCCCATCATATCTCTTCAGGCTTGACTTCCACCACTGCCCAACTAGCTGCACTGTGTTCTCAGACTTATGGAAGGAAGGACTTTCCACCCATGAGCATGCCTTTATCCTGTGGCATAGCACAGCTTCAGCTTCTCCTTCGTTTTTATATCATACTAACAAAGGCTCTCCTTGATCAAACCTTCATCAGGCTCCTCTGAAGCCTCCTTCTAAACCAGGCCATGACCTTTGGGCATCCATGCTCATCTCTGCTTTGCCAAGTTTTAGCAGGAATCCTACTAAGTCTGTTTGGAGAGAATTCTCCACACTTCATATATGGTCACCCTTGATATCTGATCAAGTTCGTCATCTCCAACCCCCATGATTACTTGGACTACCTTAGCAAGAATCCTATTAAATTTATTCCACCAGAATCCTCCTTACCCTTTTAGTGATTTTCCATCCACTGACCCCCAACTTGCTCCTTGGCTATACATTTCCACTTGTCCCTGTATTTGGAATTGAGCCCAGTTCTGGACTGTGGGAGTTTTCTTTCCCCTACTGCAGTATTTCCTGAGTAAAATCTATTTTTACCATTTTACTACCCAGCTTTGCTTTTCTTTAACAATGCTAATAATATCTCCACTCAAATGTCATACTATTCCATCAACACATTTAAATTCTTCATCAACGAGGAGCCAGTACATGTGTATAACTAGGGGCTGGGTTGATTTCTATAAACCTAGGAAAGAATTCTGAGGGTGAAGAAGTTTGGAACAAATTTAAGGAAGAATATATAAGCATTTTAAGAACTGATAGATATATGTGATACAACAGTTGAGAATCACAAAACCAGTATCAGAAATAAATGAATCAAAGATTTACTTCTTACACTTACATATATTTAGCATATATTTAGATGATGGAGTTTGTGCTTTCATGGAAACCTGCTGCTTATTGTATAATTGAAAAAGCCTTTCAATTCCCAAATCCTTTGACCTACCACTGAGACAGAACCAAAGAAGAGAGAGCCAGCTGAGCTTTGTTCCAGAACTTCAAAAGATAATTTTTAGAAAGTTTGATTTGTAAAAGTTTCTTTTGTGTTTTACAAAGTGGATGCCTGATGGGATATGTAAGAGCCAGTTCCCTTTGCGGAGATGATATGTAAAACAATTTTTGAAAAATCTCTCCTAAATACATGTCAAATTCAATGTTGGAGATAACTAATCTGCTAAATATCTATCGATTGTACTGGGGACTAAATTTTATTTATTTTATGATATACAGGTTTACTTCCTTAAAATCTGAGGATTCTACTTTGTTTTGTCGAAGAACCATTCTGTCAGAAACTCAGTAATAGCTCCCCCTTTCTCTGTGGAGGTTTTATTGTATTGACTTTATAATATCTGAATTCATCAGTTTTTAAGTATCTAGTGAAAATGAAGGTCTATGTCTCCTTCCCAAAATACAAATTCTTATACACACTTGTACACAATATTGAGCGATATTGTCCTAGCAAATAACCATAAATGTCAATCAGTCTTTTGCTTAAAAAGAGGACAACCATAAAAACTGTGATTTAAGAGCTTCTGAGAACCCCAAACTCAAATCTGCCTCTCCAGAATTCCTAATATTCAGCGTAGATATCCATATCTTACTCTGCATTTTTGTTTGTTTTTTTTTAAATATTCCTTGATGAGTAGTATACAAAGTTCCTAAACTTGAGTGTGAACCAACTTGATGGATCAGTTAACAAAATCCACCTGGCAATCATGAACCAATTATAGTCAGTATATTCAGGAAGACACAGGAAAGGAGGGCAAGATATTACTAGACATAAATTTCACAAATATTATCTTAGACTTATTCTGTCTGTGCCTTTCCTGTTCTGTAAAAAATAACAAGAGTCATTTTGGAAAATTTTGAAGAGGAGCAAGCTCACATTTTCCATACACTTTAGAAAAGCTGCTACATCAACAGATTCAGAACAATTTTCAGGGTTTAAAAAAAAATGTAGTCTTTCAATAATGAGAGAGGTTTGTTGGCTTTTTTTGGGGGGGGGTTATGTAATGTATGTACGTATTTGAAATTGTTAAGGAATGTTCTACAAAGTACTGAAACTCTGGATGATATAAGGATGGGTCTATTTTATTCAGAGATTCACTCAGAGTCAAAATCCTTGCCAGTGCACATTTAGCAGTTCTTGTCTCAGAGACAGTATTACTGAACTCAGCAGTATGTGGATATTAGCCAGGAATAAGAATGCTGAGGAAGAAATGAGAAGGGATGATGGGAGTCAAGCAAGCACAAAAATTGGTTGGATCCCATTAGGTATCTTAGAACCCTTGATCCAAAGAGAATTATGTGTGTGTATGAATCAGGTAAATACTGATATTGGACTACAGAATCTCTGTATCAAAGGGAGCCATCAGGGTATTTATCATTTCTTTTTATGAAGGCTATTGATTTGTATATGCTAATTTTAAACTCTCTACCTTCCTAAAGTATTTTATTATTTGAGCTATTTTTATCATGACATTTTAGGAGTTTCTATCATATCATCTACAAATAGAAACAGTTTCCAATTTTTGTTTCATAATTTATCTTGTTAATACTCACTGGTTAATTCATCCATCCACGATAGTATTAGATAACAGTGCAGACAGGGATCATCTTTGACTTTTTTCTTGATCTCAGTGGGAATAACTTTTATTTTTTATTTTTTTAAATTTTATTTTATTATGTTATGTTAGTCACCATACATTACAACACCAGTTTTCGATGCAGTGATCCATGATTCATTGTTTTTGTACAACCCCCAGTCCTCCATGCAGTACGTGTCCTCTTTAATACCCATCACCGGGCTAACCCATACCCCCACCCTCTACTCCTCTAAAACCCTCAGTTTGTTTCTCAGAGTCCATAGTCTCTCATGGTTCATCTCCCCTTCCGATTTCCCTCCCTTCATTTTTCCCTTCCTTCTCCCAATATCCTCCATGCTATTCCTTATGTCCCACAAATAAGTGAAACCATATGATAATTGACTTTCTCTGCTTGACTTATTTCACTTAACATAATCTCCTCCAGTCCCATCCATGTTGATATAAAAGTTGGGTATTCATCCTTTCTGATGGCTGAGTAATATTCCATTATACATGGACCACATCTTCTTTATCCATTCATCTGCTGAAGGGCATCTCGGCTCTTTCCACAGTTTGGCTATTGCGAACATTGCTGCTATGAACATTGGGGGGCATGTGGCCCTTCTTTTCACTACATCTGTGTCTTTGGGGTAAATACACAGGAGTGCAATTGCTGGGTCATAGGGTAGCTCTATTTTTAAATTTTTGAGGAACCGCCACACTGTTTTCCAAAGTGGCTGTACCAACTTGCATTCCCACCAACAGTGTAAGAGGGTTCCGCTTTCTCCACAACTGCTCCAACATTTGTTGCTTCTTGCCTTGTCCATTTTTGCCATTCTAACTAGTGTAAGGTGGTATCTCAATGTGGTTTTGATTTGAATTTCCCTAATGGCTAATGATGAACATTTTTTCATGTGTCTGTTAGCCATTTGTATGTCTTCTTCAGAGAAGTGTCTGTTCATGTCTTCTGCCCATTTTTTGACTCGAGTTTTGTTTTTTGGGTGTTGAGTTTGAGAAGTTCTTTATAGATTTTGCATATCAGCCCTTTATCTGTAGTGTCATTTGCAAATATCTTCTCCCATTCCGTGGGTTGCCTCTTTGCTTCATTGACTGTTTTCTTTGCTGTGCAGAAGCTTTTTATCCTGATTAAGTCCCAAAAGTTCATTTTTGCTTTTGTTTCACTAGCCTTTGAAGATGTATCTTGAAAGAAGTTGCTGTGGGTGATGTCAAAGAGGTTACTGCCTATGTTCTCCTCTAGGATTTGGATGGATTCCTGTCTCACATTGAGGTCTTTCATCCATTTTGAGTTTATCTTTGTGTATGGTGTTAGAGAATGGTTGAGTTTCATTCTTCTGTATATAGCTGTCCAATTTTCCCAGCACCATTTATTGAAGAGACTGTCTTTTTTCCATTGCGTATTTTTTCCTGCTTTGTCAAAGATTATTTGACCATAGAGTTGAGGGTCCATATCTGGACTCTCTATTCTGTTCCATTGGTCTATATATCTGTTTTTGTGCTAGTATCATGCTGTCTTGGTGATCACAGCTTTGTAATATAGCTTGAAATCAGGCAACATGATGCCCCCAGCTTTGTTTTTCTTTTTCAACATTTCCTTGGCGATTCGGGGTCTTTTCTGATTCCATACAAATTTTAGGATTGTTTGTTCCAGCACTTTGAAAAATGTCATTGGAATTTTGACCGGGATGGCATTGAAGGTATAGATTGCTCTGGGTAGCATAGACATTTTAACAATGTTTATTCTTCCGATCCATGAGCATGGAATATTTTTCCATCTTTTTGTGTCTTCTTCAATTTCTTTCATGAGTGTTCTGTAGTTTCTAGAGTATATAGATCCTTTACCTCTTTGGTTAGGTTTATTCCAAGGTATCTTATGGTTTTTGGTGCTATTGTAAATGGAGTCATTTCTCTAAATTCTTTTTCTACAGTTGCATTGTTAGTGTATGAGAAAGCAACTGATTTCTGTGCATTGATTTTATATCCTGCCACATTACCGAATTGCTGTATGAGTTCTAGTAATTTGGGGGTGGACTCTTTTGGATTTTCCACATAAAGTATCATGTCATCTGCGAAGAGAGAGAATTTGACTTCTTCTTTGCCACTTTGAATATCTTTTATTTCTTTTTGTTGTCTGATTGCTGTTGCTAGGACTTCTAGTACTATGTTGAACAATAGTGGTGAGAGTGGGCATCCTTGACGTGTTCCTGATCTTAAGGGAAGGCTCTCAGCTTTTCCCCATTGAGGATGATATTTGCTGTGGGGTTTTCATAGATGGATTTTATGAACTTGAGGAATGTTCCCTCTAACCCTATACTCTGAAGAGTTTTAATCAGGAAAGGATGCTGTATTTTGTCAAATGTTTTTCTGCATCAATTGAGAGGACCATATGGTTCTTCTCTCTCCTCTTATTAATGTGTCCTACCACACTGATTGATTTGCGAATGTTGAACTACACTTGCATCCCGGGGATAAATCCCACTTGTTAGTGGTGGATGATCCTTTTAATGTATTGTTGGATCCTATTAGCTAGGATTTTGTTAAGGATTTTGGAATCCATATTCATCAGGGATATTGGTCTGAAATTCTCCTTTTTGATGGGGTTTTTACCTGGTTTGGGGATTAAGGTAGCATTGGCCTCATAGAATGAGTCTGGAAACTTTCCTTCTGTTTCTATTTTTTGAAACAGTTTCAGGAGAATAGGTATTATTTCTTCTTTGAATGTTTGGTAGAATTCCCCAGGGAATCCATCAGGCCCTGGACTCTTGTTATTCGGGAGGTTTTTGATCACTGCTTCAATCTCGTTACTGGTTATTGGCCTATTCATGTTGTCAATTTCTTCCTGTTTCAGTCTTGGGAGTTTATAGGTTTCCAGGAAGACATCCATTTCTTCCAGGTTGCTCAGCTTATTGGCATATAGTTGTTGATAATGATTTCTAAAAATTGTTTCTATTTCCTTGGTGTTAGTCATGATCTCTCCCCTTTCATTCATAATTTTATTGATTTCTCTTTTCTTTTGGATAAGTCTGGCCAGTGGTTTATCGATCTTATTAATTCTTTCAAAGAACCAGCTTCTAGTTTCGTTGATCTGATCTACTGTATTTCTGCTTTCTAATTCATTGATCTCTGCTCTAATCTTAATTATTTCTTTTCTAATGTGTGGCTTAGGCATCGTTTGTTGCTTTTTCTCTAGTTCTTTAAGATGTAGAGTTAGTTGGTGAATTCGGGAATTTTCTATTTTTTGAGTGAGGTTTCGATGGCTATGTATTTCCCCCTTAGGGCCGCCTTTGCAGTATCCCATAGGTTTTGGACCAATGTGTTTTTGTTCTCATTGGTTTCCTTGAATTGCATAAGTTCTTCTTTGATTTCCTGGTTGACCCAAACATTCTTGAGCAGAGTGGTCTTTAGTTTCCAAGTGTTTGAATTTCTTCCAAATTTTTTCTTGTGATTGAGTTTCAGTTTTAAAGCATTATGGTCTGAGAATATGCAGGGAACAATCTCAATCTTTTGGTATCAGTTGAGACCTGATTTATGACCCAGTATGTGGTCTATTCTGGAGAAAGTTCCATGTGCACTCAAGAAGAATGAGTATTCTGTTGTTTAGGGTGGAGTGTTCTGTATATATCTATGAGGTCCATGTGATCCAGTGTGTCATTCAAAGCTCTTGTTTCTTTGTTGATTTTCTGCTTAGATGATCTATTGCTGAGAGTGGAGCATTGAGGTCTCCTACAATTAACATATTGTTATCAATATGACTCTTTATTTTGGTTAACAGTTGGCTTATGTAGATGGCTGCTCCCATGTTGGGGGCGTAGATATTTACAATTGTTAGATCTTCTTGTTGGATAGACACTTTAAGAAGGATATAGTGTCCTTCTGTGTCTCTAACTACACTCTTTAGTTTAAAATCTAATTTGTCTGTTGGCATGGAAGATGGATCTCCATTCCTTTACTTTCAGTCTGGATGTATCTTTAGGTTCAAAATGAGCCCCTTGTAGACAGCATATGGATGGGTCCTGTCTTTTTATCCAATCTGCAACCCTGTGCCGTTTTATGGGAGCATTTAGGCCGTTCACGTTGAGAGTGATTATTGAAAGATATGAATTTGTCATCATGTTGCCTGTGAAGACCTTGTTTTTATAGATTGTCCCTGTAAATTTCTTTTCTACATCACTCTTGGGGTCTTTCTCCTTTTATAGAACCCCCCTTAATATTTCTGGCTGGGCTGGCTTAGTGGTCACATGTTCTTTCACTTTCTGCCAGTCTTGGAAGCTCTGCATCTCTCCATCCATTCTAAATGACAGCCTTGCTGGATAAAGTATTCTTAGCTGCATGTTCTTCTCATTTAGTACCCTGAATATGTCTTGCTAGGCTTTTCTGGCTTGCCAGGTCTCTGTGGATAGGTCTGACGTTATTCTGATGTTCCTCCCTCTGTACATAAGGAATCTCTTCCCCTTAACTGCCCTTAAGATGGTTTCCTTGGTTCTAAGATTTGCAAGTTTTACTATTACATGCTGGGGTGTTGGCCTGTTTTCCTTGATCTTGGGAGGGGTCCTCTCTGCCTCTAGGACACAAATGCTTGTTTCATTCCCCAGATTAGGGAAGTTCTCAGCTACAATTTGCTCAAATATATCTTCTAGTTCTCTCTTTCTCTCTCCACTCCCTCAGGGATTCCAATAATTCTGACATTGGAATGTTTCATGGTGTCACTTATTCTCTGACTCTATTTTCATGGATTCTGAGTTTTCCCCTGGCCTCCTCTTTTCCCTTTTTATCTATTAAATTGTCTTCTAGGTCACTAATTTGTTCTTCTGCCTCACTTACCCTAGCTGTTAGATTATCTAGATTAGATTGGATCTCATTGATAGCATTTTTAAGTTCTGCCAATTCAGCTTTCATTTCTGTGCTTAGAGACTCTATGTTGCCATTAATTGATTTCTCCATTCTAGCTATTGTCTTCACAATTGCTAGCCTGAATTCCATCTCCAACATCTTGGTTATATCTGAATCCATTTGTAAATCTGTGGCATAAATCATAATCTCTGAGTCTTTCCTATTGGGGAAAAGGAACCTATTGAGTTCCTCCTCCTAGTCATTCTGTTGAGGGGTAGTTGAGGGAATGTATAGAGTCCAAATTATTGACCACAACACAAGCAAGATGCACCTGTTTTCTAGGGACCTTAGGCTGCTGGCCTCTTGTTTTCCCAGCCTGTCTTCTGGGGCCTGCCACACTGTTAGTCAGGCAACCCTGTTTGGGCAGAGTTGCCCTGCCCCCCTGTGGCGGGGGATGGGCTCAGTGAAAACTGTTTTTGGGGGGCTTTTGTTCTCTGGTGGCTTTCTCTGGTGGCATTCTGCATCTCTTCCGAGAGTCAGAGCAGAAGAGACCATTTCCAATCCTCTGCCTCAGAGCAGAGAAATCACAGTCTGTTCTTCAGTGAGCTCTCCAGGCCACACTATCTCGGTTTCTGTCTGTCCTGCTATAAACTGCAGCGTCCTGGGTTGTGCGCCCCTCAGGAGGGCTCCCAGTCCTCGTCTCCAGGTTGGGTACATCTCTGCCCTTTGTTCTTCTAAAACCACCAGCTGCCCCCAGTTTGCTCCCACTGCCTTGCCACTCTGGTTTCCGTCCAGGGGGCTGCCCTAACGTCTTTTCCTCACCACTACCGGTCTGCGAGTCTGTGCCCCGGCCCCAGCACTGGAGGCTATCACTCACAAGCAGTGTAGGATCCCCACAGCCAGGCTCCGTCACGCTGCCATTTATCCTCCGATACCTGCCTGCGAATCATGGCTCCCCACTTTGTACCTCAAAACCAACCGCCTGTGATATTCTGTTTTTAGAGATCCAGATCTATATTCTTACATCTCAGGCTGATTTCGTGGGTGTTCAGAACGGTCTGGTAGCTATCCAGCTCAATTCCAGGGACCAGTTGGAATAGGGTCCCCTCCGTCATCTTTCCCCCCACCTTCAGGAATAACTTTTATTTTCACAGTAAGATACTGGCATTAGTATTGTGATATATTACATATTTCATCATATTATGGAAGTAGTCATTGATTTCTGCTTTTTTGAAATTAATAAGGAATCAGAGTTATATTTCTTCAAAGGTTTTTTCAGTACAATGTAGATAATCATATGATTTTTCTCCTGAAGACCATTAATGTGGTAACATTTTGGGGGGATAACTTATTTTAATAGCCATCCAAATATTAAACCAACTTTGCATCCAGGATTGAAGTCTATTTGGTCATGATGTCCTATTTTTCTTAATGTGGTATTAGAGTCTACTAATAAGTTATTTAGGATTTTCAGGTTACTATCCATAAGTAATGTTTGTTTTCTTTGTTGGGTTATCTTTATCTGGATTAATATCAATCCTATGTTTCCAATATAAGATAATTTGGGAGATTCTCATTCATTTTCTATGTTCTGAAACAGTTAATATAGCATTGGAATTGTATGGTTTTTAAAGGTTTAGTAGAATCTCCTGTGAAACCATCTGGGCCACCTGTCTTTCTAATACAGGTATTTCCTTTATAAACTTTCTCTATTTATTCTGTGCATATTTATCTGTTCAAGTTTTCTAACACTCCTGGGGACAGTTTTAGGAAACTGTATTATCCGAAGAACTTATCCATCTAGGTTTTCAGTCTTCCCAAAGAACTGTGCCTTCTGATGTTTTTGATTTCCTTTGTATAAGTAGCAATTTCCTCCTTATAATTTTTTGTTTGCTGTCTCCATTATTTATTTGCTTACATTAGCTATTAGTTTGTCTATTTTGTTGATTTTTTCAAAAAAATTTAATGTTTATTTCATTGTGATTATTATTAATAATAATATCCATTGATTTTCTTTTATCTTCTTTGTTGCTTTTGTCTGTATTATTTCCCTGCTTGTGTTTCTTTGGTTTACTTTTTCTTGTTAACTCAGTTCATTTATTTTTATTTTTTTAATTTTGTTGGTAAAATTTTTGTAGATATGAATTATCCTTTGATCTCTACTTTCTATCCCCTATATAGTTTGATATTACTTTTAAGAAATTTATGATTTTATTTGTATTTTTCCTTTCATGTATGAGTCAATATGTAGAAAGCTCTTTTCAATTTCCAGCTGGAGGAGATATTTTGCTTATTTTATTTTTAATTTCAGTTTTACTGCCTTGTGATCAGGCACTATTATTTCTAATAACTCCACTTTATGTAACTTGCTGATATTTTTGGTGTCCTAATATGTAATTAATGTGTTTAATAAATCAAAGTATACTGATAAGGTAGTATTTGATATAAGCAACAATAAGATTTACTTTATTATTTTTTAACTGTTTTATATTCTTATATTTTGTCCACTGCTCTGTCTTGTGTTGAGAATGGTGTATATGTTTACAAATTATAGATAATTGTTGTCTTTTGGTGTATAAGTGTTGTTATCAGTAATATCTTTTTTGTGGTTTGTGGCTTTTATTATTAAAAAGTGTAATTATTTTTGTCTTTTTTTGTCTGATACCAACATTGTAATCAGTGCTTTATTTTTAATTTGCTTAGTTTATCTTTGCCAAGGCTTTTGCTTTTAAATCATTGTATTTTAGGTGGGTCTACTATATACTATATTGTATATTGTTTAAGAGCCAATTTGGAAATTGTTCTCTTTTAATAGGCAAGTTTAGTTTATTCATACTAACCTACTCTTATGTTCCTCCATGTCTTTGCATGGCTTGATAGCTCATTTCATTTTAGCACCAAGTAATATTCCATTGTCTGGATGTACCACAGTTTACTTATTTATTCACCTACTGAAGGACATCTTCATTGCTTCCAAATTTTGGCAATTATGAACAAAGCTACTACAAACATCATTTGCAGGTTTTTATGTGGCTATAAGTTTTCAACACCTTTGGGTAGATACCAAGGAGTATGATTGCTAGACAAGTTTATATCAGATGTGTTTTAGTTTTCTAAGAAACTGCCAAACTGTCTTCCAAAGTGTCTGTACTACTTTGCATTCCCACCAGAAATGAATGAAAGTTCATTTGTTTGAACTTTAGCTCCACATCTTTGGCAGCATTTGGTATCATCATTATTCTTGATTTTGACCATTCTAATTGGTGTCTAGTGGTGCTTTGTTGTTTCAATTCATAGTTCCCTGGTGACATACCATGTGGCACATCTTTTTATATGCTTATTTGCCATATATATTTGTTTCTTCAGCAAGGTGTCTGTTAAGGTCTTTAGCCATTTTTAATCATGTTGTTCTTTTTTGTATTGTTAAATTTTATGAGTTCTTTGTATATTTTGAATAACAGTCCTTTTTTTAAAAGAGAGAGAGTACTCAAGTGGGAGGTGGGGGGAGGGACAGAGGGAGAGAGAAAGAGATTCTTAAGCAGGCTCCACACACAGTGCGTAGCCCCACACAGGGCTCAATCTCACGACCCTGAGATCATGACCTGAGCCAAAATTAAGAGTCAGATGTTTAACTGATTGAGTCACTTAGGTGCCCCTGAATAAGTCTTTTATTGCTGTGTCTTTTGGAAATAGTTTCTCCTAGTCTGTGACTTATCTTCTAATTCTCTTAATATCATCTTTGGGAGAGAAGTTTTTAATTTTAATAAAGTCCAGCTTATTATTTTTTCCATCGAGTATGCAAAGATATTGTTTCTCAGAAGACATTGCCATACCCAAGGTCCTCTGTTTTCTCTTATATTATCCTCTAGGAGTTTTATAAGTTTGCATTTTACATTTAGGTCTATGATTCATTTTGAGTTAATTTTTGACCTGTAAAAGGTCTATGTCAAGAATCACTTTTTTGCATGTGAATGTCCAGTTTTTTCCAGCACTATTTATTAAAGAGACTATCTTTGCTCTATTATATTGTCTTTACTCCTTTGTCAAAGATCAGTTTGTTATATTTATGGGGCTATGAGGCTGAGGTGTATGTCAGGAAGGAAAGGAAATGGATTTTGGTGAACACATAGTAGTCTCTAGTATATAAGGGAAAGGACCATCAGAAGGAAATCTGAAATATCAAATGAAGAAAAATAAAATGTCACCCTTTTCACTCCCAAAAGAATAATCATTCCCTGAAAAAATAAGGTCTTAATGTTTCTATTTTTCTTACTAATTTCCATGAGGGATGCTCTACATTTTTAAAAAAGCATCTTTATTTACAGATGAACAGCTCAAGGAATTATTACAAAAAAACACACCTGTTTAAATTCTTACAAGATGAAGCAATCTACATGGCAGGAATCTATGTATAATTTTGTAGATTTAAAAATAATTCTCTAGATAGGGGTATATTTGAAATGATGGGCAAAGTTTTTGTTGTTGTTGTTTTGTTTTGCTTTGTTTTTTCAGCTCAACTCTGTGGCCATAATGAAAAGTTTGGGACAGGAGATAGTGATGGAAGTTTGTCACACTCATGCACATGAACACTTCTCCTTAAGTCAGTCTGTCTTTCACTGGCTTTATGAACACAAAGAAAGAGCAGAATGCATACAGATAGAGAAGACATTTAAAGATCAGAAAAGTTGAGTCATCCATTGTAATCTTAGTTAAAGTAATTAGGGATAGAAATAAAGTATATTTGGTAGACTCATACTCTGTCTTTAAATTATTAGTTAGTGGATGACCTTTGTTAGCAAACAAGATACTTCCCCTTCCCCGCCCCATTGAAATGGACATTTACTTAATATTAAACTGCAGATCAGGAAGTACCTGATGGATTTTGTATCAAAGACCCTTTTCCATTACTAGTGGCCATCCCATTAACATATGTTATGTAAATGTAATGCTTGCCTGGACTTTATAAAATATTCATTAAATACATACAATAAATAATGGGCAATTGCATCTTCAATGTTTATACAAAAGTAGTGGTGAGAGATTAAATATAATCATTTTTTAAAAAACAAACCCATTTTGATTAGACTCCTCTTTTCATGCATATGTTCTTTATTTAAATTTCCATTTTATTATTCAGATATTCCAATAATTTACTATTTCATTTTAAAGTTAAATTTAAATCAACTGCTTCTTGTTTTGCATAATTCAGTATTAAACCATCAAATTTACCTACATGAAAAATCTGACAATATTATATATCACCTTGCTTGGAATGTCAGTGGTATTTGCCCAGAGGCAGAGACTGAGAGTTGTGAAAAAGGAAGTTTATAGAAAGAAGGGAGTAATTTTCTACAAATTTTTCAAAAGATTAAAATATTGCATAAAATCACACTACTTTATTATTACTCTCCTCAGCTCCCTGACCCCCAAAGGAGTTTAATATTTATGAAAAGTACTGAACTGAAACTTTGGAGAGTGATATAATCTAATTACACAGAGATAGAGGTTGACAAGTCATTGCTTTCCCTTTGGGATATTCAGGCCTCTCAGAAGAGTGGGAAGGATGATGGGAATCTGGTCACTAAGACATACTTCCATTTGTCTCTTGGTCTGTTGTGGTACCTTGATATAATTACTTAAACTCTCTATGTCATTTTTCTTATCTGCAAAATGAGAGGAAGAAGAAAGGACAACTTAAAAATGCACCCAGATTAAGCATTCTGCAATATCTATTTTTCAAATTGTTCTCACTACCATCCTTTGTCTTCATCCATTTAGGATCTCATTCTGTTATCTCTATTCTAATTCTGTCTTCTATCGAGTCATTCTGTTCCAGCCATACTGGCTTCTTGGGGGTTATTCAAACATTTCTAGCCATGACCCTTTCCTGGGAGGTCTTTGCTGGTGCTATTTCCTTTACTGAAATGATCTACACCCAGATAACTGCTTGGTTTGGCTGTCTCGGATTATGATTCACATGTGACCTCTCTGGGAGGTGTTCTCTCACCAATGAATTTAAATCAAAACCCATTCCTCCTCACTAGAACTCCATAGGCTCCCTTCCTGATACTCACTCATTCATTTATTCTATTCAAAAATATTTATTATGTGTCAGACACTGCTTTATATAATGGGCCACACCCTGCCTTTAAGTGCTTCTGATACAGCATTGAGGAAAATGTGCTCCTGCCCTTTAGGGTCTTATATTCTAGCAGGTGGGGAAGTGGAGGGGGAGAGAAAAATAAAAATGGCACACATTTGCGTATACATCAATAGCCTGTTAGATGGGGCGCCTGGGTGGCTCAGTCGTTAAGTGTCTGCCTTCGGCTCAGGTCATGATCCCAGGGTCCTGGGTTTGAGCCCTACATCAGGCTCCCTGCTTGGCGGGAAGCCTGCTTCTCCCTCTCCCACTCCGCCTGCTTGTGTTCCCTCTCTCGCTGTGTCTCTCTCTGTCAAATAAATAAAATCTTTAAAAAAAAATAGTGTGTTAGATGGTGACAACTACTACTATAGAAAAAAGTAAAATTATTATAGGATCATTGCTAAAATATAAAGATATATTACATTAGGATGGGTTTCTGTGGGGAAAAATTTAATGTATATACAAGTTCCAGGAAGAATAGGAACAATGTCCCAGTTCTCATTGCTAGAGAACTTGTTCATGTAGTTTTAAAAAAGAGAATATATCTTTTATGCCTCAATGGATATATTTATAAGAAATGTATCATTACTTAAAACATCATTATTTAAAATAAACTAAGAATTATATCCTTTAAAACAATTTAAGTTTAGGATGAAATTTTTAGGTATCAATCTAAAAGTGTACAAGTTGAGGGCACATGGGTGGCTCAGTTGGTTAAGCATCCAACTCTTGATTTCTGCTCAGGTATAGTCTCAGGATTATGAGATGGAACCCCATGTCCAGCTCTGCACTCAGTGGGGAGTCTGCTTGAGATTCTCTCCCTTTCCCTCTGTCCCTTCTCCAGCTCATGCACTCTAAATAAATAAATAAATAAAATCTTAAAACAGAAAGTGTATAAGTTGGGTACCTAATCTTTCAAGACTCCTTTAAGGAATAATGTAACAAAAATGTTTTAAAATCTATGCATTAACTTGATGAGGGTCACGGATCTATCACAGAATAAAGTTGGTTGGGCCATAGGACTCACTCTAAAGCCACACACTTTCTACTGTGCTAATTGCTTCTTATTATTTCCTTTCTCTCTCTCTTTTTTTTTTTTGAGAGAGAGAGGTGGGGGAGGGGCAGCGGGAGAGGGAGAGAGAGAATCTCAAGGAGATCCATGCCCAGCTCGGGGCTCCACACAAGGCTTGTTCTCCTCACCCTGAGATCATGACCTGAGCTGAAATCAAGAGTCAGCACTTAACCGACTGAGCCACCAAGACGCCCCTAATTCTTCTCTCTTAACTGAAAACGTGTGCTCTCTCATGAGTGGGTCATTTGCTGAATAATAGCATGGATATATGAGAAATACTTATATTTTTGAATGAATAAATAAGTGAATAATTCTAAAATTATCTGCTGACTTACAGTTAAACTCAGGTGAAAATGGTTGATAATTCTCTTATTTTTCCACCAGCACTCTCAGTTACAAACATTTTCTAAAATGCATTGAGTCAAGGTGTCAAAAAAAAAAAAAAAAGCCTCATGAGAAACTGCAGCATGGGGTATTTCCCAAGGAGGGTAGGCCACCCTGTTGAGTACTTGAATGAGATGAGGTGGCTTTCAACCTGGAATGCTCCCAAACAGGAATGATAGGATCCTTTTAAAGTCAAGGTAATAGGGAGATAATAACAATAGAGATATAAGAGGGTATTCATGGAGTTTGGCAAAGACATACAAAGATTCCTCCTTACTTCTTTGTGGCTTTTAATACTGAAGAGCTTAAACTATTGGGTAGACCATAAAGAATACTGACTCAGAAATTAGGTGAGAGCAATCATCTCCACTCTGATGCCACTGTTCTTTCTCACTAATTCATACATCTCTAACATGAATGGGATTTTCCTGTTCTCTCTAGGGCTACCAAAGTTTCTAAATTTTTACAGAATCAACATTTAGAAAGAGGAATTCAGCAATGGAAGTTTAGTGCCTTCTAAATCAAAACTACAATTTAACGTATTTATATCAGGATGCAGGAAGCTCAGTAACCCAGACAAATGCCAAACCTATGCCTGCAAGATCTGCATTTTCTCCACCAACAATTATTTTCTTAGAATAGAACCATCATGGTTCAAAGGCAGACAGGTAATCTGAGAATGTAATTTTTCATTTAGTTATAAAACATTTATGGCACATCTGGTATATTTCCCTGTGCCCATACATCTGTGGATATAGGATAAGGATGGTTGAGAGGGAAGGGCTTGAGATCTGGAGGTTAAGGGGTAGATTAGAAAATGGCACCATTTGGAGGTGCCTGGGTGACTCAGTCATGTAAGTATCTGACTCTTGATCTCAGCTCAGGTCTTGATCTCAGGGTCATGAGTTCAAGCCCAACATTGGGCTCCATGCTGGGCATGGAGCCTACTTAAAAAAAAAAAAAAAAGGAGAAGAAAAGGTCACCATTTGGTTGGGGGGATAGCACTAAACAAGGGAGATGGATGAGAGAGGAAACTCTTGCAGTTTCCTTCTCCCTGAGGGTTTCCTCTTCCATGGAGTACTCCCTTTCACTTCCCTTTTTCTTCCTCTCCCCATAAACTCTCTGCCAACAGAGAGAAATGGTGCTTTCCAGGACATTAAAAATTCTATTTATCTTCACTGACTGATTTTCAAGGATGATTGATGGGACACAAAAAGAAGTGATGGATATTAAAACTCAATATTACCAGTCATTCCTTTTTGCTCTATTCTGACCGTTTATTTTGTACTCAATGAAACAAAGAAGAAAAATAGACATTTTCACCAATCATTTCCCAAGTATTTTATCACTTAGGATAAACCTCATCTCTTTAGGTAAATGAAATTCTACTGATGCCCTGCATACATGTACTTACATAGGTAAATATATCTTTCTCCCTAACTCTATTATTAGAGTATAATAATTAATGGAGACAATTATTGGAGTCTGATTCATGTGATGAATGGGTGATAGTAACCAAAAGTCTTAAAGTGCTTAGATTTTAGAATATATTTAGTTTGTCATGGGAGTTATAATAGACAATAGTATCTAGTCTGTATCTGAATTTATATTCATGTTGTTTGCTACAATAAGAATTTACTCTGTCTTGACACCTTGATCCTACAGTCAAAGCATTTCCTGGCATTTCATTACGTTAGTAACTGATAGACATCATACGTCTTAGGGCTGAAGGTTTTTCTTTCATAGCTTTGGAAGAATATTCCCAAGGCATAAAACACCTGTGATTTATAGTACTATAATATTTGCATATTTGCTAAGAATTTTTCTTTATTTGAGAATCTCCATCTTATTTCTAGGAATTTTGTAATACTTTGTAGACAAGGTCATAGGCTAGTGAGGAAGTTCAGGACATGCTACCCCAAAATATGGCATGTTGGCATATTGAATATTTTAAAGTGAAGGAATTTGAGAAATAGGTGTAGGAAAGATTCTCAGTTTCCCTGGAAGCAGGTCATAAGACCTTCATGTGAAGGCTGCTCTCCTACACTTGGGGAAGAAGAACATCCTTATCTCTGAAAATGTAGGGATGCTGAGAAAAGCTGAACAAACTGGCCTTGGTAAGTATCCCCCCCTTTACCACCCTTAGGTCATACCCTTTTGTCCTATCACATTTTTTATAACTTTCCACTCTTCCTCAAACCTATAAAACCACTTTTTCAGGTCTTCATTTCCTTATGAAGAGTCCAGTGTCATGTAAAACTGAAATAAATTTGTATGCTTTCTCGCTTTCTCTTGTGAATCTGTTGTCAGTCCAACAGAAGAGATTTTTCCTCTCCTATGCTAGTCAGCTGCTTACTTTACCAGAAGGATATTGGCGTGCATGGATTATTTTCTCCTGCCCCATTTAGCTCCCTTCTTCCTAACTGAAAGTTCCCTTCTAATGCCTTAAATGAGTCTGGATTCCAGGACTCTCTTCTTAAAACATCATTAGTTTCTAACAGATAGATGCTTCAGCCAGGGAGAAAAGCTCTGGAAAGGGAAGATGGGTGGTCCCCTGAATAAAAAGCACACTTTTTCTGTGGCCTCACCCAGAACATCCATGCTAATAATTGTAATAACCTTTATTTTTTTTTTAATATTTTATCTATTTGAGAGAGAGAGAGAGACAGAGAGAAAGAGTGAGCACATGAGCAGGGAGAAGGGCAGAGGGACAAGCAGACTCCCCACTGAGCAGGGAGCCCAACATGGGCTCAATCCCAGGACCCCGAGATCATGACTTGAGCCGAAGGCAGATGCTTAACCAACTAAGCCACCCAGGTGCTCCTATAATAACCTTTATAACACTACACTTTTTTTTTTTAACATAGAATGCTATATACTTTTAAGGACATTTTTTGGTTTATACAGTATTCTAAACTATATGCTTCTTTTCATAACATATAAGAAATGACATAAATCTAAAAGTAAAGGCTAATAGACCAGGTATCAGAAGGGAGAGTTAGGGCAATCCTGACAAGATGGAATGATGGAACAAACCCAAAAATCTGAAAAGTAACAGATTAATGCAAAAGTCTTACATTTTAGTTAGAATGATCAATTTTACAGTTACAAAAGCATAGAATGAGTTGGACCTGGTACAACATCTGTTCAAATGAAAAATGACATGGAGGTTAGGATTAGGTCTACATAATGATGACTTCAGATAAAATTTAAAGGAGATGCACAATTTAGGGCAGATTGTGACTACATTATTAAATCTCAACATATTGCCAGCTGGTTCTTTATACTGGATTTGTTACAGTGACATGAACAAATCCACTGGCTGGATTCAGCACTCATCTAGCCTCCATGACAAACATGCTTCCACCCCAACACAACTCTGGAATGAAGTCTGCCTGCAACTGGGCTTCTTCCAGGGGCTTTCAAATACCCGATGGGTCAGGGCCTTGGCCACCCAGAGACTGAAAGTGCAGGGCTGGTGGACAACGCAGGTGCTGGTTCTGTCCACATTCACAGAACTGAATCGTGCTTATTCTGTCTAGGACAGCAGTTCTCAAAATGCAGTCAAATAACTCTGAGGGATCTGAGAGGCCTTTTCACAAGGGTTAATGAAGTTTTATGTCTTCCACCTTCATATCTGTATGAAACTGGATTTTTTTCATAAACAACCAAAACAACATATTGCAGCATGTTGAATAGAGAAGTAGGCAGGTGACTCCAACTGTCTTTAAAGCTAGGTATCTTCAGAGATTTGAAAATATGTAAAATAATGTCATTCTTTTCCATTTTTTTGTTGTTTTGGAAAATGCAGATATAAAATATTATTTCTTAGGGCACCTGGGTGGCTCAGTTGGTTAGGTGTCTGACTTTGGCTCAGGGCATGATCTCAGCCCCACATCAGACTCTCTGCTCAGAGGGGAGTCTGCTTCTCCCTCTCACTCTCCCTCTGTGCTCTCTCTTTCTCAAATAAATAAATAAAGTCTTTTAAAAATGTTATTTCTTGCAAAATATTTTTAAATTAATATTTATTATAACTTTTTAATTAATTGATTCAGTTTTATAAAATTTTAGTTTATGATATGGTACATAGCATTAGAAATAACCCATATAATCAAAAGTTTTCTGAGGTCCTCAATAATTGTCAAGTGAATTAAATGATTTTAAGACCAAAATGTTTGAGTACCACTGACCTAGAGTAAAACCTCTGCCCTGGTTAAAGAAAGGCAGGTAAAAAGAACCATGATTATTCATTCATCAAGTAAACACATTTTAAAAGCCTATAATTAAAGATAAAACAGCCAGCTTGGTCAAGATACCTAACAATAAATCCAGATCTCTCTGTTTTTCTTCTTTCTCATTTCCTTTCTTCTGCCTTCTCTTCTCCATGTCTCTATGTCATATATTCATGGCTATTGTGCTGATATATTTTCCTTTCTCGTTTTCATCTTTCCCTTTCCCCTCACTTTGTCTCTCTTCCCACACACACCTGTTTCTCCCCGTTCCTGTCTTTCTTTCTTCCCAGAAGCTGCTGCCAGAAGTAGACTTTACCACTACCGCAAATGCACATATCAAATTATGGAATTAAAAATAAATGCGTTGTTTAATAAATAAAGTTTTAGTATATTTCTATAAGATCTCTCTCTCTCTAAAATTAAAAATTTGGTGATATTTCTGAAAACCAGAAAAAAAAAACCCACCAAAAACTAAATTTCTAATTTACATTTTAATGTAATGTTTGAGTTTTTCTTTAGAAACATTTTTAACATTTCTAGAAAAAATGTAAAGAGAAAACAAGCATTTATTTATTTATTTATTTATCTATTTATTTATTTATTTTAGAGAGGGAGAGAGATGGGGGGCGGTGAGGAGGAGCTGTGGGAGAGGGAGAGGGAATCCCAAACAGGCTCCACACCCACTGCAGAGCCTGACGTGGGACTGGATCTCACAACACTGAGATCATGACCTGAACGGAAATCAAGAGTCTGATGCTTAACAGACTGAGTCACCCAGGCACCCTGAGAAAATAACCATTTAAAAATATATAATTATTTATGAAATGGCAGGTGAGGAGTTTATGTGAGAAGAATAAGTGAAATGTGAAGAAAAAATGAAGAAATTACTATGACAAAGTCTAAAGCCAGGGGCTTATTATATATCAAGGTTTGTTTTTAAAAGTCTTCTTCTGGAATGATTTTTATGATTTCTCCTAGAGAGAAGGGACATGCCAGGGAGAAACACTGCAATGGCTTATGGCTAGGAAATTTGAGGCAATTTAATGACCAATGTTAAATTTGAAGTTTGTTTTCTCTTCATGTTGAAATTCCATTCTGTTGTTCCTTTTCTTTACTGAAACTATGTTACACACAGAACGCTGGGGTAGTCTACAGTTTAGACCCACCCTGGGGTGGAAGCTGGCCAGCTATGGACGGTGGCAACCTTAGGAACTGACAGTGAAACTAAAAGCACGTGAGACCAGTGAAGTGGCTGCTGATGGAGTTTGACCCAGGGAAATTTTAGTCACCTTTGGAATCACCAAAGGATCTGGCCTTCCCACAGTGTGTTGTGCTGGGGCTTGAACCATGAAACTGAGAGATTTTCTGACTTCTAAGCCAGTTATTTTTAACTATCATTGCATTACATTAATCAGTGTCATTTTTGCCTAGATGTCAAGTTAGGTTCAAAGCTAACTGAGATCAGGGACAAGAATCCTGTTTTTCTTTTGTAACCATTATTTGTATTATCCATTATCAAACATGATACTAAATGTAGTAGGTATTCAGTAAAGACTGGTGACTGATTTGCCACTAATAATAGACGAATACATCAAATTTTTTGAAACCAATAATTCAAAGAGATGGATGTTTAGGTTGTAAGATTACACTCAACTGTCAGTCTGGTGAAATAGTTAAGGAAAGACATATTAGAGGATTAAGACATTTTCTGTATTTGAATCTCGACTCTGATACTTACATGTTTGTGTCTTTGAGAGAGTCAAGAAACACTTTCTTTTGTCTCTCAGTTGTCTCATTTGTAAAGTGGGGTTAATAATAATATGTATAATGGGTTGTCATAAAAAAGTAAGTAATACATAAAAAGAACTTAAACTAGTGAGTGGGCGATTCTAAGCCCTCAGTGGTCATTATTTATCAAGATTTTTAGAACTCTTTTATTTGGATGATATATATGATTTCTCTTTTCCAATATTGCATTGTGGTCTCGGGGTCAAATTAGCTAGAATATGATGTTTTTGTAAACCATGACTCACATATGTTCATATAATGCTATCCCATCTGTTTGAAATATAAGATTTCAATCAACCGGTGTTTTGCTTTTATGAGTACACTATGTTTGATAGTCCTTGTATTATCCTGGGAATGCCAGTTGTTCATTTATTTTTTTGTTAAATTAATGAGTTAGTAGAGAAGAGAATATAATCAATGTACTGGTTTCTAAAATTGTTTCAACCACATTACACTAAAATGAAAATAATTGTTTGCCTTTAGAATATGCACCCTGCTTACTTGGTTAGGGCGGTTTTCTGCTATTTGCTCTTCTTGGTATATAAATTGCAATACTACTAATATAGCATCCAACTCTCTGGAGCAAAAGTTAGGTGAATTACGAAGAAATAACCAGCAAACCAGCATTAATATTCATGATGAGAATGAACACTGGCATGTGAAATCTCAAAGACAGGCTGTACTTCCCTTTATAAACAATGACACAGTAAGAACTACCTGGAATTTGTCCAGGTTTTGATAGAAAGATCATTGAGCAATGGTGTCAAGAGAGCTGAGTTCTCACAATGGCTAATGCTAGCTCATTAAGTTAATACAGACAAATCACAGTAAAAGCTCTAGTTCAATGTCCTTAGTGCCAATCCACAAGTGTCGTCCTAGATATATTACTCATTTTTATTCTTCTGTACTCATATTTAACAAACAATTGCACTACACTTAGGCACTCTGTTAAGTTTTGGGAGACAAAGTTGAAATAGGTAAAACCCTGTCTTCAAGGAACTCAGAGTAGAGTACAGGACACTAAAACGTTATGACAGTTAATCACAGGTTCTTATTTAGGCGAAGAGGAGAGAAATGCAATCTAATCTCAGAGGTGAGTAATTATTTTTCTGAATGGGAGGGGGCAGCCCTGAATCTTAAATGGGGAATATGTGTTAATAATGTGCATAGAGTGGGGCTAGTGGAGACTTCCAGGCAAAGGAAATAGCAGGCTCAGGAGTCCCAAAGGCTCAGGCAACATGCTACATTTAGGAATTTCTAGTAATTCAGTATAGATGGAGCCCAGGGTATGGAAGGGCCAGATGGAGAATAGAGAAAGAAACCAAGGTCACATTACCAAGGGCCCATGATGTCATGCTAAACATTAGAAAGCAATGGGTAATCATGAAATGATTTTTTTAGAGGAAAGTGACATATTCAGAATTGCATATTGAAAACAACCCAGAGCAAAAATGAAGCAGTAGATATGAAGTGGCCTTACTGGGTGCAGGGATACCTGTTAGGAAACTGCTGTGGGAAAGCGAGGTAAGAAAAAAATGAAGGCTTGACACAAGACTCCAGCAGCAGAAGTGGGAAGGGAGGAATAGAATTGATAAATATTATAGGAAGATAATTTGCTGGAATTAGAGACTGATTAAATTTATGAGACTAACATAACATAATAAAAAATTTATGAGATGTGAAAGAGGTTTATTTTTGGGGTGTATGGGGTGTACCCTTTGCTGGGAGGTCACTGGAGTGGGAAAAGGTCAAAAAAGAGGATGAATTTCCATATAGGGTAAGTTCAGTTTAAGGTTCCTTTGCATTATCAGAAAATTGGACATGAATCTAGAAATCAGATGACCCCTCAAATATCTTTTCAAATAATATTATAACTCAATTTACCAAAAAAAACTTAACTAAGAGAAAAATTTTAGTGTTAACTATATGCTAGTCACTAATCTAAATATGAATAATTGAACAAATATTGTTATATGTATTGCTCTTGCTTTGAAGTAGCTTATTAACTCAAAGGGATATGAGACTTGTCTAATAATTAACCCACAAAATAAGAACTCAGAAATGTTCAATTTTTAAGTCTTTAATGTATTTTAGGATACCCCTCAGTCACTTTACCCAGATGAAATCGGTACTTTTTCAAACTAGAGCTTCCTTTGAACTTTGTTTCCTTCCCACTCTTTCCTGATCTTTCTATGTGGCATTTTGGATGATCACAAGACTGCTCTTATCCTGTATGACCTAGAGACAGACAGGGGACTTGGGGCTCTACCAAAGTTTTACAAACCAAGTATTGCCAGACAATAGCCTCCTGAATGATGACACTCCTGGCATGAATTTGTCCTAAGCTTTTTGTCCTTTCACTGCCATTGTCCTTCTGTTCAACAATAGCTAATAAATAACAGTCAAGTCCTTTTTCCTTCTTACTATGTCAACCTTTAATTATTGCATTAACTTTTATTACATATGTAATTAAAAAGTTAAATAGTACCATTGATATATGTGAAAAGGATATGAACCTAAATCATGACAAAAATATGGATGCTCTAAGATATTTAATTTGGAATACATAAAGAATGAAGAGCTCTGTATAGGAGTGATTTATTAATTGGACTTATTTGTTTCTATTACAATGGATTCATATGATATAAAATCTAATTTGAAAACAGATGATAATATTTCTGAACTCTAACTTCCTGAATCATCCATGGAATATATCATATAATCCCCCATGTTAGACTCTCATTGCATATTGAATCCAAACTCTCTGGTTTGATGCTCAAAAATCCTTCCTAATGTGATAGATTAAATTTGAACATAAAACTGTGAACTCCAGGGGTGCCTGGGTGGCTCAGTTGGCGAAGTGACTGCCTTCGACTCAGGTCATGATCCTGGAGTCCCGGGATCGAGTCCCACATCGGGCTCCCTGCTTAGCAGGGAGTCTGCTTCTTCCTCTGACCCTCCCCCCTCTTGTGCTCTCTCTCTCTCTCTCATTCTCTCTCTCAAATAAATAAATAAAATCTTTAAAAAAAAAAACAACTTTGAACTCCATACCTGTGGTTTGGCTCCAGCCAAGTCACTTTTGTGCCTGTTTCCTTCTCTGTCTAAACTCAACAACATTTAGCTCAGTTTTTCTTATTCTCTGAGAACTTCCTTGATCCTTCCAATCTTCAGTGATTCTAAACACTGTAAGCATTTATTCTCTGTCTTCTTTCCCACTTTCTTCATTTACTCATATCTCTTTCCCCAACTAGCCTATGAAGGACAGAGAGGGTGGGGAAGTGGCTTTAGGAGTGAACAGAAGATAAGTTACACCTTGCTTGCTAGTTGCAGGCACATTGCATGATTTCTCAACTCTCAATAGTACTATTAGGGTAAATATTAGTATTTGTGGATAATTAAATGAGACCCAGAGAGGTTCAAATGACTTGCCAAGGTCCCCTGATCTTTCAGTGGGGAGCTGGATTTGAATCCAATGCTGTCTGGCCTGTTCTTCCTCTTACCCATGGCTGGAGTGTAGTGGGGGTGTGGGCTTTGAAGTCAGGGCATTAACGATGCTGCTGCTCCTTAACTGTGTGGACTCATTTATTAAATACTTTCTGTGTTCTCTGCCGAGGATTTCACACACCTTATTACAGGTAGGATTGTGAGCAAAATCCCTAAGCTGTGGTACTAAAATTATCCTCACTTTATGAATAAGGACATTGAAACCCTGGGAGGTTGGGTAACGTATCCAAGGTCATGGAATGGGAGCCACATTTGGACTTGAATCCCAGGCAGTCTGAGCCCACACCCTGAATCATTCTGTTTGTCATTATGCATCGATGGGAAACCACCATAACTTCTTTAAACAGCAAAAGAGTCCTTATGTATAAAATGGATATAGAATTGTTTTGAGGATTAGATGGGATGGTAGGGAAAAACTAAGCTTAATAGCTTGCACATAGGAGTAACTAGATATATAATATTTGTTGTTTTCTTCATTATTTGACTGAAGGACGGGAGGGGGACAGCAATTCAATCTTCTTATCTCGCTCTTTTTATCAAAAAGTAGTCCTGTGCATATAGTTACTGCCTCATAAATACTTATTGATTTTATTATTTAATATATTAGCTGTTTTGAAAGATGGTGAGGAGAAAAAAAGGGTGTTACCAAATATTGACAGATGCATTTGTATAGTACTAAACCATTTTAGGTTTAAACCATAGTAAATAATTGAGCCTTGTTTTATGCAACCATATAGAAAGGAGCTTCTTGTGGGAGAAATTTCCTCATTGGATCTGACATCTATTTAATAGAAGAAACCATCAATATAATCTACCTCAGAATCCGAGTACTTGCTTTACTCATATTTGTCTATAATACAGTGATATAAATGTATTTTGGACTTTGTTCCATTATTTTCTGTCATTACTCCATTTAGGATACTCTGATATTTAAAAGTGCCCTCAGGAGACCACCTGGCATGCATCAGGTATGTGGAACTCTCTATTTGCAATTCTATACCAGGAAACGTTATGGTCAGTCGTTGGTTGAAAATTAGTTTTACTGTGTCCCCAACTCCAAATTCTAGCCAGTCTCCCTCTAAATATCTGTCCATGATGGCAAGGATGACAAGGCTAGAGTATGCAGCTAGGTCAGTATTCAAATATGCCCCCTGGAGAAAAATGGATGACCTGACAGTAGACAGGATAATGACATCACCCAGGTGAGGACACGGAGGACACAGAATTCCAGGATGAGATCCAAAATTGTCCCTTTGAGGCAATTTATAAATGTGTGATAAATAAGATTAGAAAGATTGCTGTATCTCAGAAAGAAGGCTAATCTATAACTCCTGGGAGCTAAATTGGATGATGTCAAGTAACATGTTAAAAAAAAAAAAAAAGTACACAGATCTTCCTCAACTTGCAATGATATTACAGTCTGATAACCCATTGTAAGTTGTAAAGAAAAATTGAAAATATATTCAATACACCTAACCTACTAACCATCATAGTTTAGCCTAGCCTACCTTAAAAGAGCTCAGAACACTTACATTAACCTGCAGTTGGGTAAAACCATCTAACACAAAGCCTATTTTATAATAAAATTGCGGACTATCTCATGTAATTTATTAAGTACTGTACTGAAAGTGAAAAAAAACAGAATGGTTGTAAGTGTACAGATTGTTTACCCTTGTGTTTGCCTGACTCCCTGGGAGCTATGGTTCGCTGCCTGTGCCCCATATCACTGGGGTATCATACTACAGATCGCTAGTGCAGGAAAAAATCCAAATCCAAAATACAGTTTCTACTGAATGAATATCACTTTGGTACATTGTAAAGTCAAAAAATCGTAAGTCAGACCATCATAAGTCAAGGACCATCTGTAATAAAAAAAAGGGGGTCCATATGGAGTCAAGAAAATTAATTGAAGTGTAATCACATTCCAGGGCTCCAATAATGTCCAAGGAGATATAAATGATATCTGGAAAATGAGTATTTTAATCATCAGGAAGACAGACTCTTGGAATAATCTGGGTAAAATTTTCCACAGCCCTCTCCAATTTCTTACACTCTGTTTCAATTTTTAAAAACTGTTTGCTTTCCTATTCTGTTTGCTTGGTATCTTGATAATAGAAGGGCTTCCTGGAATAACAGAAAATATGTTTCTGGTCATTTGAAAAAGAATAACTCTCGTAAATTAGCTATTCTGGTTCTTAAATTACTCTTTATTTTATAAAAAAAATTTGATTAGAGTGAATCAGTCCCAGGATTTATTAATCCCATGGTGTACTCATAAAAGTTTGTTTTCAAATCTGAAAAACAAAGAAGATCTGATTCTGTAGAGATGCTCCCATGGTGCTATTTGTGGTTTTCGATCTGCTGATATTTTTCATCTACCTCTGGTTATCAAATCTAGCTGTGCATTGAATTCACCTTGGTTGCTGTTAAATGCATCAGTTCATGGGTACTCCTTCAGACCTGTGGAATCAGCCATGGGCTGATATATTGTTATTGTAAAAATTTCTTCAGCTGATTCTGATGGTGCATTTGCTGTGCCTTGTTTATGAGAAAGGGGCAGCTTGACAAATTAGAATAGCTTCTCGATTGTTCATGCAAATAAACTCAAAAATAGAAAGACATAGGCATCTTCTCCTTATGGAGAAAAGCTAGGCAAGCAGCATAATTCCCTTTGTATGGGGCCTCATCCAGGGCCATGTCCTCTGGTAGTGCTTGATGGCTGCCTGATGACAAAAACAATGATGAAATGGCACCAAGAAACCAAGACAGAAATTATGTGGGTCTTGACAACTCTGTGTCAGAGGCTGAATTAGGAGCAGATAAGTTAGGTCAGTCTCTCAACTTCAAGTGTATCTACCTCAAAGTCAGAACATGACGTTATTTAAGTTCTCCAGAAAAGAATCAAAAATGATTAAGTAATAGAAGCAAACTTATCCACAATAGGGAGGATGCTATTTTTTGGGGGGGGTGGTATTTCCCTTAGTAACTCCTTAAAGCCACAGACAAAAAATGGTTCTTCATTGTGTCAGAGGAAAATGATGTAATTTAAAATATAGCACAAAGTGAAAATCCAGTTCTCACACGGAATAGATAACCTTGTCTAGTAACAGGGGCTAGGACTGACTTTGAGGTTTTGTGCATGCTGTTGGCCTTGGAGGGAAGAATTTGCATACAAAGGAACATAAAAAGTTCAAACTATGGGAAACTATGGGTCTACTAAGCAAGGATATAAGTGCAGAGAAGGAAAACAAATGAGCCAGGGGCAGGCAGATACTGTAGGTGTTGGCAAACAGGTCTTTAAATGTCATGGCTTATCAATATCAACCTAAACATTAGGATCCAATTAGGTGAATTCTGTACTTAGCCCTTAGATGTTCTTTGAATTGAATTGGCTTCCTTGAGTTATGTTCGTGCAGAGGCAGAGTCCCATCCTGTTTGCAAAAGTCAAAATTATATGAGGTCATTCTCAATAACTTGTCTGCATATGCTCACAGCGGATGCTCAACAACTGGTCGTTAGTATCACACCTACAGAAGCCTGAGCTGACCAGGAGTGTCTTGCACGATGATGTACTGAATGGTACAAGTAGTATTTACACTTTTAAAAGTTCCTGGTAAAGACCAAGTCCAGGATGCTAAAGGATGACTCAAGCCTTCAGGAAAGCTAAACCATCACGGCAAAACCCATCAATACCCCAGCACACTGAATGTGAAAACCAACAAAATAATATTCCTCCCAAGACTGTGCAGACACTGTCATCAAAGTTAATAAACATTGATTGCAAAAGATTATTGGGAAGCTTCCCAGAGCTGTTTCCTCCCAGGGAAATATGTACTTACAGAAGCCGTGGTTTAAAGGCAACTCAATCCCCCATCATATTTTAGGTTGAGAAATGACCACTAGGGGACAGTGTAAGCGGTAGCACTTACGAAACTAGGAATCGGCACTTGACAGCCGTTTTATTACACTTTGAACATACTGAAGAAATAAATCAGGAAGGTGGTAAAGAATTTGGATTTCTGAACCTCTCCGCTTGGGAACTCAAACCCTGTGGAGTCTCAGAAGATGGACTGTAGGCACTGAACACGTGCAAATGGCCCTGGGCATCAGTAAGGACCTCTGCCATCACGGGTTCCCCAGGGCTCGCCAGGAGGAATGACCTGGGACAATAGCTTTTCACTGAAAAAAACTGTTATAATCTTTGTGTTACCTTCAGCAAACAAAGCAAACTCCCTCTTTCCTTATTTTTGCCTTCTGATACTAAATGTCAAAATAAACTTTTATTTAAATATATGCATGGAGTTTTGTTTTTCCATGGTCTGAGTTCAGGAAGAAAGAGGAAAGCAAGCAAGCAAGCAAGCAAGGAAGCAAGCAACAAAGAAAGTTCTTTGTTCTTGTTCTTATGATGTAAGTTAGATAAACAAATTTAACCATCCCAGAGTGTTATATAAATGTGGGGTGCCAGTAAAGACTATTTCTGGATTTAGTACATTGTATTATCCATTTATTAAGGTAGGGAGGATCATTAACAGAATGAAATGCTTATTCATATTTGTCATATCTTGATTTTTTTTGCCTCTTCTTGTCCACTAATATATTGTTCTAATCAGCAGACCTATTTTCTGCCTTCTTTGATACCACGGTCTTACTTACTGTTTCAGTTAAATCACAGAAGGCTCTAGCCCTTGGCTTCTCCAATGTGAAGCACTATATATAAAATGAGTTACTGCAAATAAGACAAGGCCAGTGCCATAAACCTGTCAACCTCATCTCCAGGATTTTCTTTCCAAATAGCACCACACACTTTCTTGATATTACCTCGCATTGAAAAAGGGCAAGTGTCCATTAAAGTTAGGCATTTATGAATCTCATGTTTCAACACATTCTCAGTAATGTAAAGGATATGGGAGTATTAAGCATGGATCATTTTGAATGGCTTTTGGTGGGGATTCATCACATGTGTGTGCATTAAACCCTTCCCTCTCAGTAGTTTCAATATTTAGTTAGCACGAAAAACAAAAGGCATTTTAGTTTGGGTTTAAGATTTGGTGATAGCATTCTTCAATTTGCCACACTCCATCCAAGAACATCAAACAATCATGGAGCAGCAGATGTTGATATTTTCTCTAGCAAAGGAGCTAACCTCCAAAGGACTGACACTTCCTTTTTTGTATATCATCTAAAGCAGGGCCAGATGTAGCAAATGGCTTTGGCCAAGAAATTAAAATTAGATCAGAAGCCAAATATCCTTAGGAGGATTTTGGTGTGTCCTGCTGGGCAGCACACAATACAATATTGGACTTTCTGGATCTTTATGAGAAGAGGCAACATACAATGAACAAACAAAGCTAATTGGAACTGTATCAGGAAGATTTCCTTTTTAGCATGGCATCTGGTCAGTTTATTATATCTAAGTAAAAGTGGTAATTAAAATGAAAAAAAAAATGAAGTGGGCATTGGCTTAGAAGCCAAGTACTTCACTGCCATGCTAGATAGTTTAGAATCATAGTCTGGCTCTAACTCTGTTTATAGTCACAGTGAGGCACTCATATATATGTGAATATACATATTAGATAAAAATAACTACTTGAATATACAGTGACCCAAAAAATTACCTTTGGATCCACAGAAGGAGGAGTCAAATATGTGGCTCAGCTGTGAATTATGACTCAGAAATTAAGAGTCTATTTTACCTTGCTATTCAAACAGTGGTTCGACTTTGGATTCTTCAGGGACCTTGTTAGAAATGCAGACATAAGGCTACGCCCCAGATCTACTGGATTAGATCACATTTTAACAAGATCCCTGGGTGATTTGTATGGACATTGAAGTGTGAATGCACTGCTCAATTAAACTAAAAATATGTGATATGTCTGTGTTTGTGTATGTGAGCATGCAAGACACACACATAAGAATCACGCTGTTGTTGAAAATCAGTTTATAAAAGATACTTTCATTTTAAATATACGACAGTCTTGAGCCGATAACTAACACTGTTTTCCTCTCCTTTGCTCCTCGGAAATCACTTGCTCCCAATATTCAACATGGTTTCCCATCCCTACTGACCTCACACCAAAGACAGCTTCCACAGGGGCTATAATCTTGAGGAATGAGGGAATAAAAAATCTTCATATTTTTCCGATGGAGGATGCCATGAAATTTTTTTAAGATAATAAGAATAAGTGCTAGTATTTATTGAGCACATATAATGTGCAAAATTGTCTCACAAGGATTTCATATGTATCATCTCATTTATGCTCTTAATGGCACTATGATGTGGGTATGATTATTCCCCTGTTTTATAGATGTTGACAGTGAGTTTCAAAAACTTTAAGTGAATTACCTAAGATCAAACAGGTTAGCATGTGAAAGAGTCTACTCATATTCATATTCATAATAGCCATTCAACATAAGCACTGTGTTAGTCTCATTTTGAGTCATGACACCAAATTACAAGGATTTGGGACTAGTTCAAATTCGAGTCATATTGGGATTTAATAGGAATTATCACAGACTAGATATAGATCAGAAATTTGACTAAGAAAGCATCACTGGGTTAGAAATAAGAAGATAAACATAAGTGAGTCCACTGTCCTCTCATCTTACCTAAATCGTTCCAATTTTTATACCTATATGAGATTTTTTAAACTGATACACAGCTATTCCAACCCCTTTTGAACTTCTGTAAAAACGTCTTGGATTCAAATCACCTGGACTACCTATTAGCTTGAATTGCTCTATTGCCATGAGACATGTGTCATTTCTCCAGCTATACTGTGAGCTTCTTATGGAGATGGAGACCACACATACCTATGTCTTTTATCCCAGAGATGGGATGGCACTGTGTCCTGCCTTTAGCTTTTAACATGTTTATAGATTTATTGACTAGCAGGCTCTGGACAACCTCTGATTTTAAGAAATGCCCTAGAGTAGGTCCAGGAATTTAGATATTTACACCAAGTGGGAAGTAAATTACAGGTCATCTGCCTCTGAGGCAAGTTCTAGGTTATTTGCATCAGGGACAGGCATAAGGCACAGTCTTTATTTCCTTTGATAACTGAACTTTATCCATGACAACATACAGTTTTAAATAAATGAGTCATTTGAAAGCAAGTACTGAGAGGTCCTTTACAGAGAACAATAGAGTTTTAAAGCCGGAGAATACAGAGAACAGCATTCCAACTCCCTGAATCTGAAATCAGGGTTCATAGAGAATAAATGAATTGCCCAAGGTAGCAAAGAAAAACAGATGAGAATCAAGTCTGATACCCTGATAGCCTGTCCAATATTATCCCTCTTCTTGGGTGCTGTAACCACAGTCAGACACATTTACTCTTTTGACTGATACAACTCCCCAGTCAGAGAGGATGCTGAATGCCATTAATCTCTTTCAATGAGGCACTTGATTCCAAATCCCACAATATAGTTATAATGATGCCAAAATAATCCAGCAGATAATATTGTGCTTGTATTTGAGTGCCCAAGGGGTTGGCAAAGGGATCTGAGAGGCTCTGAGAGAAATGGCAACCCATTAGTATTATTCTAGAGGGCATTTGATACAGCTTCCACTGGCAAAGCTAGATCTAATAATTTGGTTGATGCCAAGGATACTAACTCCATGGAGGAAAGGATTAATAAGCATGGGAGCTTTAAAAATACGGTCAATATATTAACCGGATAAAATGCACCCAAGGTAATTCAGCGGAAAATAAGCAAATGAACTAAAAAATGATCACAGAATGTCTCTTGTATATGGTAAGAAAAGAATCTCATGTTAGATTGTCAACCAAAATCAGTCCTTATTCAGTTCCATCCTTATATAAGACCAAGTGCCCAAGCCACTCCAATGTGAGGAAAGTATCTTGATTCCTCACACAGGCCACAGATGAACATGGTAGAGAACAAATGCCTAAGACTTTCTAAATCATTATCACAGCAACTAAATAGTTGAGCATGTCATACTCTGCGGCATGTGCTTACCACGCACTCATTTAAGTTATTACAGCAATCCCTGTGACCAGATATCATAACCCTCACTTTACATGTGGAGGAAAATGAGGATCCATGATATTGTCACCAGCACAGCATCACATAACTGATAATAACTGAGTCAGAATTTGACCCAGATTTGCCAGATTCTAAAACTGGTACTCACGGGGCGCCTGGGTGGCTCAGTTGGTTAAGCGACTGCCTTCGGCTCAGGTCATGATCCTGGAGTCCCTGGATCGAGTCCCGCATTGGACTCCCTGCTCGGCAGGGAGTCTGCTTCTCCCTCTGACCCTCCCCCTTCTCATGTCCTCTCTCTCATTCTCTCTCTCTCAAATAAAAAAAAAAATCTTTAAAACTGGTACTCACAACCATTTATGATGGATTATTTCCTGACTCCCTGAGACATTTTGGCTTTTTTTTTAATTATTTTTTCACAATAATAACTTTGCAACTCTATTAGTTAAACTCATGTGAAAGAATATTCCACAAAATAGACTGCTGTTTCTCAATCTTTTTGAACTCTCAAATGTTTTTGTTCCATATATAAACTTATTCACAGAAAATCCAGGACTTTCTTGTCCATGACAGAGAAATTATAAACATGGGAGACCAGACTCTTTTGTCAGTGTCCTGTATGCTACAGGGAAGGTAATGTGTCTTAATGTTTTATACAAATTACTATTCACATATTGAGGATATGGGTGGATAAAAATTATTTTAGGTTTATGGTTATATTTGTTATTTGTTACCATTATGGATTGATAAGAATTAAAAATTAATTTTGCTGTGTAATATATTGTGGAAACTTACTCAACATCCCTTCAGGAAAAGTTGAGAGTGAATATATACATTGCATTTCAACACATAGCAGAGGAAATTCCTCTGTAAGCTGGTAGAGCCACTCTGGAAAACAGTATGGAGTTTCCTCAAAAAGTTAAAAATAAAAATTGCACTGCTAGGCATTTACCCCCCAAATACAAATGTAGTGATCCAAAGGGGCATCCTGCACCCCAGTGTTTACAGCAACAATGTCCACAATAGCCAAACTATGGAAAGAGCCCAGATGTCCATTGTCAGATGAATGGATAAAGAAGATTTGGTGTATATATATACACAATGGAATATCACACAGCCATCAAAAAAATGAAATCTTGCCATTTGCAACAACATAGATGAAACTAGAGGGTATTATGCTAAGTGAAATAAGTCAATCAGAGAAAGACAATTACCATATGATTTCACTCATATGTGGGATTTAACAAACAAAACAAAGGAGTATAGAGAAAGGGAGGAAAAAATAAAGCAAGATGAAATCAGAGAGGGAGACAACCCATAAGAGACTCTTAATCATAAGAAACAAACTGAGGGTTGCTGGAGGGGGTAACTGGGTGATGGGCATTAAGGGGGCACGTAATGTAATGAGCACTGGGTGTTATACACAACTGATGAATCACTGAACTCTACCTCTGAAGCTAATAATACACTACATGTTAAATAATTGAATTTAAATTAAAGAGGAAATTCCTCAAGATGGCCAGTTACAAATAAGACTATCACATCCCCTTTCCCTCTATGTGTTCTATATACCTCTAATATATTAGAGTATCATCTACAATCTTCAGTGACTGAAGAGGTTTTGCTGAGCCTTATTTTTTGCAGTTTATAATATGGGAATTATGAATCCTAATAGTCTATTGAAAACAAAATTGGATTATAATATTGATTATGCATTTTCAAATTGCATACTACTCCCAGAGATTTGATAAGCCACTCTTTGTCCCCATGAGAACCAGTAAATTGGCAAGCTCCACAACACTAAGATCATTAGTTTCTATATCCTCTTCAACAACCTCAACTTTCTAGAACAGTACTGAAAAAAGCGAATACAATTTTGATAAATAGTCATCTTACTTGACAGAGCGGAATGACTATGTGTTAGTGATGCAGTATCATCTCAGTGCATGAAAAGGAAAAAGCAATTCTGACATGCAAATAGGCATTCAGAGTGGCATATAAAGCACTGATTAGATGAAGTCTTCCTAAGTCGAGTAGGATGTGGATAACTTAGAGAGTGTGTGGCAGCCAAGATAAATGAACTTTATTAAGGAAAAAAATGGACACTTGTGGTTATTTTTAAAAGAGAAAGGCTGGGGACACACTGAAGCTAAGGACATACTAAAGAGATGGCCCGGGGGCGCCTGGGTGGCTCAGTTGTTTAAGCAACTGCCTTCGGCTTGGGTCATGATCCTGGAGTCCCTGGATCGAGTCCCGCATCGGGCTCCCTGCTCGGCAGGGAGTCTGCTTCTCCCTCTGACCCTCCTCCCTCTCATGCTCTCTGTCTCTCATTCTCTCTCTCTCAAATAAATAAATAAAATCTTTAAAAAAAAATAAAATAAAATAAAGAGATGGCCCGGGCAGCGGTTACAGGTCTACGTTGAGGGTAAAAACAAGAGCAAGAAGCTTAAGTCACAAAACAGCAGATTTAAGTAAAACCATAAAGATTAGACTATGGCTGGAATCATGCCTTTCTTTTAAATTGTTTTTCAGTAAATATTAGATTTGAGTAAAAAAGAGATAATATGTTTTATAAGTTTTAGTATGAAATCATTATATTATACAATCAATCTATTGGAAAAGAGGGTGGTTTAAAATAAGAGTCACCATATGTGTGTCTGGAACTTTTATTCCCAGCCAGCATTAAAAGCAACATCTACAACTTCAGCTTGAGAAGTGTTGACCAATATGGACTGATTTGCTTGGCTCTGTGGGTGATCCTTGGGGTTGAAAACGTAGGCAACTTCTGGTTTATATGCAGGAATTAAAACACAAGACCCGGGGCACCTGGGTGGCTCAGTCAGTTAAGCGTCTGCCTTCGGCTCAGGTCATGATCCCAGGGTCCTGGGATCGAGTCCCACATTGGGCTCCCTGCTCCGCAGGAAGCCTGCTTCTCCCTCTCCCACTCTCCCTGCTTGTGTTCCCTCTCTCACTGTCTCTCTCTCTGTCAAATAAAAACAAAACAAAACAAAACACAAGACCCAACCAAGACCTTTTCATTTCTGTAAGAAATGGGGCACTGCTAACTCTAAGCCACTAGCACATTTGATAAAAGTCACTTATTTTACCTTTTTACAAAATTGATTTTAAACTTTATTGGAGAAGTTTTATGGCCCCCTCTTTTAGTAATATGCTCCAATCAAGAATCCAATCCAAGGGCTTTAAATTTCAATGTTGATTCAAAGTTATTTTCCTTTGTTTAGGGTATAGATTTTTCTGTCACCATGAAATGGAAAATAATGCAATTCTTGAATGACAGCTTAGAAAATTAAGAAAATAGTGAGAACTAAAACATTTTTCTCAAAATCAAGGATTACAGACTTCTTTCATTTTCTTACTAAACAGACAACCAGGCATGTTAGCCTACAGATGAAAAGTGGGCCATGGGAGTGATGATGGAAATGTCCATTGGGGGCCCACAAGAGCTGGGGGAGTTGCGATTCATAGAAATCACAGGAAGGAATGAGGCCTCACCCAGGTGCCAAGTCCTCAGTACAGAATTCCAGTGTCTTAAAATGAAAAGCATCTTAAAACTTCAACCAGTTTATGTACATATATATATGTATATATATATAAGAACACTTATGTCCAGAATGGCTAAGAGATTTGGTTAGGGACAAAGCTAAGCAGTGGCAGTACTGGATGCAGACATAAGATTTCATGACTTCCCTAACATTCAATCAATAAAGAGTGTTAACTTAATGGATGGATGCCCTCAAAAGGTGGTCACAAATTTCAGGAGAGAAATGAGTGGAATCCAATCTTAAATTTTGTTGAAGGAAACTAGATTAAGTCAAGGATAATGCTGGCATCTTCCCAGCTCCAGAAATCCCAATTCACCATAAAGTCACATACCAGAATATATAATAAACTAACAAAAACATTTGTTAAGCATTGGTTTCAAAGTTAGAGCAAAGCATGGCCTTTTCTGGAGAGAGTTAAGTGCATTTATTAGTGGTGAATAGCTTATTCCCCTGACTGCAGTACCTTTAAGTGATATACATTTTGGAGGGGAGAAATCTCCTTTTATATCCTGTTACTAAGCTATGCACATTTTCTCAGGATAACACAGGAATTAAATAAAGAGATGCAATTTCAGACAGAACACAGGACTTGGGATCAGTAGATGCCAGTCAGGTCTCCATGAAACATTTAAGGAACCAGAGCAAGATGATTTCTGAAGCATTTTTTCTCCTGTGTTCATGAGATGTACTTTAACAGAAATGTCTTTTACAATGAAGTTCTGAAATAACAACAGTCCCAATAAGGATCCTTTTCTAGAAATCAGAGCACCAAAATCTAATGTTTAATGAGCTAATTGGCCACATGTCATTCTAACTACAATTTCACCAAATTTTTTATATTCCATAATCTTCACAATAAAAATTCAAATAGATTTATTTTATTGAGAGGTATTAGGTTTTAGTGAGTTTCTTCATCATGAGCTCTGTCCTCCCCCATTTTTACCTTTCCTAAGCATGTAAAATAAATCACAGGATGGCAACTTATTTCATTTTGAATTGATACATTTCTGGTTTTGCTTTCATTTCTCTATGCTTTCCTTCAGTTAATGCTAATCAGTACAACTTTCTGGGATATAGGGTAAACATCTTCAACCCCTGGTACAGACACAGGTCCTTTAACAGTGATCAAAGTGGTTTATTTTCTTTATTCACTCAAATGAATAATACTTCTATTCCCACCCACCCAACCTTTGGCTTTAAAAAGTGGAAAGTATTAGGTACATATACATATCATTAGGAATTGTGTGGGAAGCAAAAAAAAGGGGAAAAGAAAGTAGAACTAGGTAACTTGAACTTACTACAGTCGTGGAGGGTTTTATAGAGAACAGAGCATTTGAGTGAGAAGATGAGCAATAAATAGAATTCAGAGAGGTAGAAATGGCAGGTGGAAAAATCTTTCATACATGTAGATAATGGCCTAGTCCAAAGCATGGAGTTGAGGAAAAGCAAAGAAACATAGTTTAGTGAGTAGCATTTATGTTTAGACTATAAAATTATGTTCAGATCCATAGAGTGCTCATATTGTAAGACAGTAGATTTTAACTTACAGCAGTATTTCTCAAGTTTAAAACCTTGTGGATCTCCAAAAAAAAAAAACCATTTTGATGGTATGACAGACATGGATTCTAGGTGGGCTAAATCTGAGTGGCAACTAAGCGAATACTCAATGCATCATCATTGTATTAAAATGTAAGCAAATGTACTGAAAGCAAGTGGAAGTCTGAAGTACAAAGTGGCCACCCAGAATGATCCAGAATATGCTTATATTGATTTATAAATGGCTATTTAAATGAATTCACACAATTAAAAAGAAAATCCATAGAGAAATTCTATACCCTGTTAGTAAAGATCTGAAAACCCCAATGTAAGAGGCACTGTTTTATAGTCAATGTAGACCCATTAGAGTTTAAAAGTACAATCAAACTGGCACTTTAGAAGAAGTATTTCAGAGAATTTCATCTTAAGAGACACTGGGGAACTTTTGAAATAACTCGTTCATTGAAGTATTCTGTCAACTAACATTTAGCTAAGCCCCACGATTCCACCTAGGTGTTAGGTGCTAAGGAAACAAAGATAAATACCTGGTTCTGCCATAAAGCTCATGGTCTAGTTGAGGAAATAGTCCTCTTGACATATAAGAGTAATAAAATAAGGAGATGCTATGGTAGAGAGGTTGACAGAGAAGTGCCATTTAACGCAGCTTTGAGGCAAAGGGAAATTAAATGATTAGGCTAAGTGTTTCATAGTGAATTGAAACTGTGTTTGAGTTTGAGCATGTGTGTATGTGTAGGTGCGGGGGTGGGAGCATTTAAAGAAGAAAGAACAGCATGAATAAACATCCCTCTAAAACACTGCCAGAGGGAAAAGTTTGAGGCAGGAGATGTTAGAGAATGAAACTGGAAAGGCAGACAGCAGCTCGTAGTCAATTGGCCTCAAGGTGCTTTGTCTTTAGGCCATGAGAGCCTAGTGGAGCATGGAAACCAAGGGATGACACAACTGACTGGGTCTTTCAGTAAATAACTCTGGGAAAAGAATAAAGAGGATAGACAGAGGACTCTTGTAATGTTACTCAAAGTGATGATGAGTCCCTGGGCTAGAATACTGGTGATAGAGATGGATAATAGAATTAAAATTATATTTAAAAGGTAAAATCAGTAGGATACTGACTTTATATAGAGGGTGACAAAAAGGAGAAAATCAAGGATATACTGGCTTTCCAGCTTAGAGATACCTATCAACTAAGAATGAAAATATAATGAGAAGAAAAAACATTGAAGAGAAAATGATGAATTTAGTTTTTGACATGTTGAGAGTATAAAACCTATGGGATAACCAATTAAAGACTCTATTGGCAGACAAATATATAAGACTGAAATGATATGGCCTAGAAATATAGTTTTAAGATTCAACAAGTTAATAGTTGAACAATTTGGTGAGAGAGACAACTTATTGAGTGATTACAGGAGGGGTTGGACTCTTTCCAAAGTCCTTTAAGTGAATTATTTCATTACAACTCACAACAAATCCATGGAGTAAGTACTAGTAAAATGCACATTTTACAGATGAGTAAATTAAGGATTGGTGTTAAAAAGTGAATTGGCCCAAGGTCACACAGCTAGGAAGGGTTGGTGCTCAGATGAAGCTCAGGAAATCTGACTCCATGGAATCCACCTGTAACCCCTCCATTATACGGGAAATATATCCCCACATTTTGCTGGGAAAATGTGTATTAGGAGGAGCTACAGGCAATGGCAGAACCCTGGGGAGCACCAGCATTTGTGTTTCATATTTATTATCTTGTTAGAAGATAGAGCCTATGAGTGAGACAGAGATCAGAGAGATTCATGGAGGACCAGGCTGCACAGTGTCACGGTAGTCAAGAGGCTGGAGAAGAAAACAGTGGCCAGTTGTAAGACTGCATTTGAGAAGCCATGAAAAAGTCATCATTTGGTTTGGCAATTATGAATTGACATCTGTGAAAATGGCTTCAGTAGAATTTTGGCATATAAGGAGTATTACAGTAGGTAAGGTAGTAACTGATTAATGTGACTATAGCTCCTATTTTGAAAGTTCAGAAGAGAAACGTGAGAGATTCAAGGAGGAAGACCAGAAGCTTTGGTTTGTGTTGGTGCCCATCTGCATGATTATGTAACTTTCAAACTTTCCCTAAATTGAGCTTGTTCTAGATACTCCTTAGGGTTATTTCTGTTAACTTGGAAATTCAACCAGTTATATCACCTCCTCTTTAATCCCAGCTGGATTCAACTTGTCTCCACCATCTAAGCATCCTCCTTGCTTTTGTCCTTGCCCACCTAAGTCTATTGTTCATGGAACAATTAGAGTGATACTTGGAAATATAAATCATGTAATATCTTCCACTCAAAATCCCCCAGTGCCTTCTTAGTACACTTAATATAAAATCTAAAATCCTTACCAAGAGCTTCATAGCCTTCCTGATCTGCCCCCTGCTAACTCTGTGATGTTATACTTTAATGGGCCTCTTTCTGGAGGATTGTTTCCCCAGAAATTCATACATATTTCCCTAGTCATTTCCTTCTGGTCTCTGCCCAAGGTGACACAGCCTGAGAGAGGACATATTTGAACACAGGAGGATAATAACCTTCCCATGACTCTCTACCCCTCATTTCTTGTCTTATATTTGTCATAGCACTTTCCATTACCTTCATTACAAATAAAGAAGTATATTTATACACTTATGCTTATGTATGTATAAGCTTATATATAAGCATATGTAAATATATCTTTGTATTTCTACAATGTTAATTCCATAGGTCCCTGCAGCTAGAACAAAGTCTTGTACAGAGTAACATTCAAAAATAGGTGCTAGATGATTAGACAGAGAAAGAATGTTTATAGCATTGTTGTACATTCCTGGAAAATAAGGAGGGTACTTATTTCCTTCAGAAGTTTTCTCTGAGGGAAAAAAAAAAGAAGTTTTCTTTGGGAAATAATTTCCCATGGCTATATTTAAGAAGGCATAATGCTGTACTGTCAAATAGACAATATGAGGTAGCAGAAATTGATAATCAATAGATTACAATCACTTCACCGGGATCTGAAAGCTTAAGAAGGCTAAGGAAAGCTATAAGCACCATGTCTCTTTCTTCACCTAGAAACATTTCAAGAGGCAAATCCTGCTATGGCTCTCTAAATTCTTCCTTCATATCCATGAAGACTATAATTAAAAGAGTAATGATTTGGGTTCAACTCAGTAAAGCTATAGTGATCAACTTCATAGATCATTTGTCTAAAGGAGGATTCCATCTAGACTGTGCCACAGTCTGTGCTAGATAAAAAATAATGTGCCATTTTAGAAAGAAAAAAAATATATGGTCTGGCCAAAAAAGCTCATTTGTTGTCAGGTCACACAGGGTGTATTTTTAAAGTGAATGCAGCAGCTTTTATTGATCTTGTTATTTATATGAAAACACAACTTGCCTGTTTACCACAGTGTTCATTAAGTGCATCAGCTATTATGTAATGAATTTCTCCAACACAATGAGTATATTCAGTTGAAAATTACCAGTGCAACCCTTTTATAGAACGATGATGCCTGGGAGAAATACAACAGTAATCCAGTCAGTTAAATGTCTGCCCATAGATTTGGTTGGGTATTGCTCTAACAGTCCACATGCTTCCTGCAATTCTAAGCCAGATCTATATTTATCAGCGTATTTTCCATATACAACCAGTTTTATCACCCCTCATCCCTGTAAAGGAGCTGGTAATTAACCTTTTCTTATTACATGTGTATAAAACGTGCCTCTGAAACAACCTAGCATAGAAACACACAAGAATAGTAGCTTCTCTGTGACTTTTATTACTTCGTAGAGAAATGTTTATTTTTTCCTATCATTTTCTGGATTCCTCCATGTGAATGATAGAAATCATGGAGATTTATTCCATTGCATCTGTGAAGAATGAGAATTTCTAATCCAGAGGCTCACTTGAGTGGCTCAGTTCCTCTGAAATTTGGAAGTAAATATCTTTTTTTTAGATTTTATTTGTTTATTTGACAGAGAGAGACACAGCGAGAGAGGGAACACCAGCAGGGGGAGTGGGAGAGGGAGAAGCAGACTTCCCGCAGAGCAGGGAGCCTGATGCAGGACTTGATCCCAGGACCCCGGGATCATGACCTGAGCGGAAGGCAGCCGCTTAACGACTGAGCCACCCAGGCGCCCCTGGAAGTAAATATCTTTAAAATTCCTCAAGATCCTTTCCTTCAAAACTGCCTTGGAGTCAGGCTTTTTTTTTTTTTTTTTGGATAACTCTGAATTATTAGAGTCTCAGGTTTTGTTTTTAACTCTGACATATAGTATTATCCCTGGAGAGGCCAAATAAATGCAACTAAATCACAAGTTCTCATTTAGGGGGTCAGTGAATTTGAATGGGACAGAAAAGAGAGTATCTTTATTTTTAACTAACCTCTAATTGACAGTTGACATTTCCTTCCATTATGAATATAATTGACCGGTTGGGGTACTATGAACAGTACAAGTGACTTTTTCACCGAGAGAAATGACAGCTTTCTCAAGATGTAGCTGATGATTATCACTAATTTGAAATTACACTAGTTATTTTCCCTTCTGGTTGATCTTGTTTAATGTGCTCTTAGACAAGCATTTACATTACTGTATCACATTTATTAATACTGTGATAAGTGAATTTCAATATAATTGGTTTCTTTTGTAATTCTATGTCCTTTATTTTCTGTGTTTGAAAGCATTGTTCTGAAGAGGAGCACTATCGGCTTCCCAGGCTGTCAAATGTGTCTAGGACTTAAAACCCAACAGATTGGTGTAGCCTCTTCCCTTTTTTGTTCACAAACTTAGTCTCCCTTGAATCAATTACCAAAAGAATTATCAGTTTTCAGAATATTCCTTCATACCTTTAGGTACTCTAATTGTGGGTGTTTATATTCCTGTGCAGTTCACCAAGAAAATTCCAGAGGTGGAATCTATTTTCTAAATCTTTTTCTGGATCAATCTGCTCCTAAGATTGTTGGCAGAGTTAAAAATTAAGTCAGTCATTTAGGGCTAAGAGTTCTTTTGAGCTTTTTAATGACTATACAGAATTGCATAAAGGAAATAAAATGTCACTCTTCGAGATAAATGGAAAGAAGCCCCTCAAATCCTCAGGAAATTGCAATCCTAATATTACAGTGAAAAGCAAAACAATCGGTTAACAAGTTAGTCATCAACTCTGGCCAAGCAGCTAGGATGAATTGCTGTTCTAGTTTTTGGTCACAGAACAGTGGGGATTTTCCCCCTATGCTGGTTTCTTCCACAAATCTTTCCCTTTTTAAGAGTCTGTATTCTACATTGCATCTGCTTATTCTGAATCTCATTTGCTCAGGGTTTTTGCAACTTCGTTATATCTTGCAAGGTAGTAACTAAGTTACTACCTTAAAGGAATTGACACCGATAGAAAAAAAAAAAAAAAACTGGGTGGAACTTTGTTTGCATCCACTTACTCTTCCATTTAGCGTGGGCTAAGCACCTGCTAGGAGTTTGCTGCTGTGGGGAGCAAGGAGAATAAAGCTGGGTGCCTCTCCTCAAGGCCTCTTAGGTACCCCAGTTCCCTCTTCTCTCTGCAGTATGCCACCCACACATCCCTGTGGTGTGTTTCAACAGATACCAGTAATACCTGAATTTTAAAAGTGACCTCCAAGTAAATTGTTATTTCTAACTAGAAGTGCAACTTAACTACAGGACTGTCCAATGGGGCTATATCCCAGATGTCTGAGGAGAAAGGGGGGGGCCTACTTGGGAGAATTTAGTGTCCCCATCTCCCCAGAGAGATGACAGTCCAGCATCCCTTTGCTTACTGTCAGTCCTGGTGGACCCAGTAAAGCTTGCTCCAACTTGTTTATGTATTTTTAAGCCAAAATAAGATCACATTGTGCATACTGTTTCATAACTTGCCTTTTTCAGCTAATAATTTCCATATTTCCACTGGAATAAGTGTTGATTTTTTTCTAAAATACAGACTATTCAAAATTTCCCCAGTAATTCATAAGATATCCTTCATAGATCATTTGTCTAAAGGAGGATTCCATCTAGACTGTGCATTGTTCCTATTTGTTTTGTGTCTTAAGTTCCTTTTTAAAGACACAGTACCAAAATGTGTCTTAAATTATTTATCATTCTTAGTTTTGTGGTTGTTGTTTAAAGCCAAATATATATATTTATTTTTTATATAAATAGCTCTGCCTTGGGTGCCTGGGTGGCTCAGTCGGTTAAGCATCCACCTTCGCCTTGGGCTCAAGTGATGATCTCAGAGTCCTGGGATCGAGCCCCAAATCTGGCTCCCTGCTCAGAAGGGAGTCGGCTTCCCCCGCCTCTCTGCCCCTCCCCCTGCTTGTGCTGTTTCTTTCAAATAAAGTCTTTTTTAAAAAATATCTCTGCCTCTTTTATTTCTAATATGCCCATGATTACCAATAAAAAATCCATTCTTTCATACCAATCTATGTATGATACAAGCAAAAAAAAACAAAACAAAACACTAGCTTGTCCTTTCATGAAGGGCTATGAACAGAGATTACGGTGACAGAAGTTTGCTGGCATGTTCTTCTTTTGTGTGTCCATGAATGAATTTCATGAAAAGAAAGCGAATCCTTTGTAAATGTTAATGTTTAATTAGTTCAGAAACTGTCAGAGGCTTAGATATAGCCAGTCCTGAGCATACTCAATATATACATATTTTATATTTCTTTTACAGATTGGTCTTTTATAGAAAATTAAATTGAATTCTGTCTTAAGGCGTACAATTTAAAACATGCAGGTCCTGTGGACTTTGCTTAAATATGTTACTTGTTTCTCAGCCTAAATGTACATGCCTATTATTTTCAGCATAATTTAATCATAATTGGAATTGTAGTTGCAACCATCATTCAAAATTGCTGCCATTTTGCATCTTGGCACAAAGGCTCCTTCTGCCCCCCTTCCACTTTGTCTAAGAACTCTGTCAGCCTCATCAAATGAGCAGAAATGTTCTAGCTTTTTTCAAGCTGCACTAGACAAAAAGGAAAGGAGAGAAAAATGGGCTTTTTGAAGATGATTGAATTTTGTATGAATCCAAAGCTCATTTCCTTTCTGGCTTTAGTGAATAAAAGGATATTTGCAAAGTCCTGCAATACCAAGTATCATTTTTTATCATTTTAACGTGGGGAGCTAATTCAATAGAAACAAGCTGAGATGAAGGACAGTAACACATAGGCCTGGTTTTAGAGTGTTGTTGGCATTCCTAGAAAGGTTCCTTTTTTGTGATAATATCTAAGTTCTATTCAATTTCCTCTGCTTTATAATGGGGTACTTACTTCACACTATTTGAATTCTGAGACTATATTATTTCTTCCTACTAAAGAGCTTAAAATAGGAGTAAAATCTAGGTACATAGGATATTGGCAGAAACAGGACAGTCCCTAAAATGTGTTGACTGATTTTTGCAGTTCCTTCAGTGCTTATGAAATGTCCCTCTAACTAGAGCTGCACAGTTATAAACTTCTTTCCCTGAAATTGATATGTGTTTTTTTTCAGTCAACAACTATTACTTGAGCATGTACTATATGTGAAGCCTGGGATACAGCAGCAGTGAATAAAAAAAAAAAAAAAAAAAAAAAATTCCTACCCCAGATAGTGATAAGAAGTAGACAATAGGAAAACAAAAGGTATAATATGAATTCTATTGGGTATGGGAAGTGCCAAGAAGACACCTAAAGTATATACAGGGGTACAGATCTGTGATTCAACAGTCTAAAGGGGAGGGGGTGGAGGGATGGGTTAGCCTGGTGATGGGTATTAAAGAGGGCACATTCTGCATGGAGCACTGGGTGTTATACGCAAATAATGAATCATGGAACACTACATCAAAAACTAATGATGTAATGTATGGTGATTAACATAACATAATAACAAAAAAATAAAGTTAAAAATTAAAAAATATATATATATATACAGGGGTTGGGGATGGGGCAGTCTCCTAGAGAAGGTAACATTTGCTTAAAGCCCTATGAGATAAAGGGACAAGCCTTGAAGCTGTGTGGAGGGATGTCTCTATACCATGATTCTGAGGAAGGCAGAGAAGATTCCTGGAACCAGAATGGACTGGGCATGAATTAAATCCTCAGGGAAGTTCAGTTTACACTGGAGACTCTCACTCTGTCTTGCTACAACTCTGAGTAACTTGCTGAGCTAGTAGACACCATGTGGAGGCTCAGCTGGGTTTTTATCACCTTTTCTTTTTCTCTTGAGTCATAATAGAAATTATTATAACCACTTAAGTCCTTAATACTTGCCAGGCATTTTCAGTTCTTTACCTACAGCGTTTATTTTAATCCTCCCATCAATTCCCTGCGACAAACTAAGGCAGCTTATTTAGCAAGGGAGGACACTGAAATCTGTGCTCAGCTCATGAAAAGCAGAGCCAGAGAAAACCCCAGATCCAAAGCCAGGTGTCCATCTGCCTCCATGCTGTGAGTTCCTGCCTGCTCTGCTGTACAAATATCTACATGTCCTGAGATGCATGTGTGGACATGTGGACATATGCACATACAGAAGAAATAACATTTGTATAGGACCTTCAATTTTCAAAATAATCTTACCTTTATTTCTCATTTGTCTCTCATAACTACCTCATCACATCAATAAATTCGTGTTATCCTTATTTTCCAAAGGAAGAGTAGGCTCAGGATTATGAAAATATCTTCTCACAGTTTCATGCCTAATAATTAATGGCATCTGGTTTGAATCCTGCTCTTTGACAGGGAATCCACAACTCTTTCCACTAGTCCTAAAGGTCATTTCTAAAATTTCAGAAAGAGTGGGCATAACTGACAGTCATCAATACATTTCCATATTTAAACTCTTGTTATTATATATAAAGCAGTCCTTAAAATGGCCTCCATGAAAATTTTAACAACATGCAGACACATGAACACATACACACAACCCACATATATTCCAAACAGTGAAATATTGAATTCCTGTAATGTATTTTTTTGCAGGCAAACCATGAAATATGCAAAGTATAAAAAAGGTAACTGGTTTATTTCAGGCCAAAAAAGGGGGAGCACAGTAATGACAACCATAATGGATATTATAACAGCTAATACTTAAGTACTTCACATCATTAACTCATTTGTTTAGCCTGAATAGCAATGAAGTAGGTACACATACTAATCTTGTCTTACAGAAGAGGAAAGAGAGACATAGAGCCATTAGCTAAGTTGCTGCAGTCACACCACGTATGAATCTCAGAGCCTGGTTTTGAAGGGCATCCACCCCTAGAGCTATATTATTACCCACTGAGCAGGTCTGCCTCCTGCGGTCAGCATGGCTGATTTCCTCCCTACCAGGGCATCATCTAGTAAGACACAGAGGGGTTTGTTTTGTCCTGAGATAACAATGTCAAAGATTTAGCTGTTTCTTTTTAAGAGGCTCATGTCCAAAATCTTCAAATACTGCTATGACCTATACTTTCTGTTTCTTCACAAACCCTTTCAGAGCAAGGTCAGGTATGGGATGAAGAGGTGGGGGGTTATGACCCATGAGAGAACTTTCTATAGGTAGCTATGGAGAAAGCAAAATTCTGCTTGTGCATATGTACATGTATATCATAGAACCATATCCCCAAAGTAGCAATCTATCAGGAGCTCATAACATCGAGTGCAAACTCACAGTTGGGGCAAAAATTCTCTGCTCGTGTCCCTGACCAGATGGCTGAAGCATCTCCTTGAACACTTCCCTCTGTGACATCTTGTACGTGGATAGCTTCTATCCCAGGGAAATACTTCTTCATGTTGAGTTTAAGTCTGGCCCTTTGTAACTTGAGATCCTATCTGTTTTATCTCTATTACATTTTTCGTGAGAATAGTGTATTATCAGGAGGCTCAAGTTCTAGTCCAGCATTGAACACTAACTAGCTTTATGGCTGTGATGATTCATGTAACATCTTTGGATTTAAACTGTAACATGAGCAATATAATAAGTCCTTTTTGATCTGACAGCTATTGTGTCCCTTACGCTATCCTCCTATTTCTACAGCCTACGCAAAGTCTGCGTGCATTTACCTAGGTAGTCTTTACTAGACTGGACTGAAGATTAAAACAATAGTGTCCAGAGCAGATGGTATATAGCATTTTTTCCTAGGATGTTGAATTTTTAAAAAATGGCATTATATTTCTGTTTTCTGTGTAACATGAGCCAAAAGTTACCTAGATATTAACTTCTCACCAGCAAATCCAGCCTAATATTGCCATCAAACCCTTGTATTTACTAAAACATTTCTATTTTTAAACAGACATTCCCTGCTTCCTCCAAAGACATTTCTTCCTGAAGGGATGCCAGTGAAGGAGAGTCTTTCCCTGTTGAGGCTCCGTCTTATCCTCAACCCCAGAAAATTGCATGTCATGGACAGTTAAGCTTTCTGCTTTTAAGTTATGACCATGAATAGTTATTTTGTATTGTTAATACCGCTTTGCTAATTGGAATCTCCTCGGCTGATATTTCAAATCTCTCTATGGTCTGTCCCCATCTTACTCCTGTAACCACAGGTCTCTTTCTGCACAAACCTGAGCCCTCCATGTACTGAGCCAGACCTCTGCCAGACCTGTGTGCATGCCAGGGGCACTCGGCCTCCGGACTTTGTGCAAGCCTGACTGGAAGTGCCTGCTCCTTTCCTTCAGCAAGTCTGCCTTCCATATAGAGCTAACTTCCCACCTTTATAAGAAAGCCCTTCCCCATCAGTGCAACCTCTTTAAATCTATAACCTTTGAATTCCAGAAATGCTAGAATCTATTGTTATGGGTAGGTCCAACCTCCTCAAAGAGTCTGTAAATTCCTTTAAACCACATCGATCCATGCTTGGACTGTAAGCATGTTAAATATTTCTGGCTCCACAACTCCATAGCATTCCCTGACGTCCTCCAGGAGGAGGCGGGGAATACCATATGGATACAGAGTTGAGGCAAACCAAGGAGAAGAGTGAAGGGCAGCCCAGACTCCTGCTCCTCCAGACATTCCGGGCCTTGGCAACAGAGCTTTGGACCCAGGAGAGCTAGAGGCAACATCTCAGAGTTTCTTTCTTAATTATTCTTCTGATCTGTTTCTCTATAACTGCATCCCTTCCTCTGAGCTGTATCTGTCTGCGTTTGAACCGGGAGGGACCAGCGAATAGCTCAGTGAGCAGACCAGGGGACATGGTCAACTTAAAGGCTGCACCCTGGCAGTACTGCAGGATCTACTCTGCAATGAAATATCATCCCAGAGACAGAGCAGAACCCACTCAGATCCATTAGATTCTGTTTGGATACTGAGTCCTCTCTCACTTAAGCAAACACCAAAGATAATTTGTTTCATCTAAAAAGAAAAAGAGTATCTTGCAGTTGCTTTATAAGTATTGTTCCAAAGGTATCCAGATTGTTTACAGAAGTAGAGAGCCTTACAAACCACCTAATTCAATCTTTTAATTTTTCAAATGAACAACCAACAAAACAAAACAAAACAAAATAAAAACACTACTGCTAACAACAAAGCTACATCACAGGGGTTTTTAAAACTCACTCAGGACCATCCATCAGCGAATGCTGGAGCTAAGAAGACTGGTGTGTGTGTGTGTGTGTGGATTTGCTTTCTTTCATTTTTGTTTTGTTCATTTTTGACTAATAAGATGGGGGGCAAAGATTGAACTGAAAAATAAGAAAGGATTTATTGGATGCAATATAATTAATCTATTTTTAACTCATTATGAAAATTTGGTGGCCAAATGACCAGACATTAAGAAAGTGTTTATCATTCTGATATTTTCATCTGAATTCAGATATAACTAATTTCCCAGTGGAAAATTTCCATTTTTTTCTATAGGACTGGCAGCATCCCCATGAGTCATCCTAAAGTAGAGCTGTGATGACGACTAAAGCTATCGAGTGGGTGCCATGTAGTCATTGAAAATGAGGATGACCTGATTTATGACAGGTGAGCCCCCAAAATGGTTTTCCTTGCTCATATCTGAAGTCAGTGTTATTTTTCTTTTGTGTTCTCAGCTCTAGCAGCATGTCCAAGCGAGCTAGAAACACACTCCCTGTAAAAGTAAGTTCGGAGTCTCTAATTCTGGTCTTGTCAGGCTCACTATAGGCCCATGAGTTCATCATTATCAGACTCCTCACCTACGAAGAAAACGAGGTCTCTCCTGTCTCCAAAGTTCTGAGCTCCTGTCAAATTACAATATGAGAGATTCCTGAGCATCAGGATACTGCTGCTGCTGGCAAAAGTTGCCTTCTGTCATATGCCTGAGTCTTGTCACAAAGACTGCAAAACTCACTCACTGTCATCACATGCGAGGAAAAATGCTATTAGACACTTGTGATTTCATTAAGATTTTGGCTAATTTCCATCTTCAAAAAATAATCAATGAAATGAGGCACCAAAGCTTTAAATTTCACTCAGTAAGGTATTCACTACACTCAGTTCTTACCTTTCTAGGTATTTATTAGGAACTAAAATCTCTGGGTCTTACTGACTTTTAGACCCCAATTTTTACTCAGTTCCTACCCTATGCAGAACACTGTGCTCTGTTAGAGAATGTGTACACATTGCCCTAATTCCTCACCTTGACTCTGCAAAGGCAAATATTATTGTTCCATTCTACTGACAAGAACAATGAGGTCCATAGATGGTCTATGTGTTTTGCCCAAGGCCACATACCTGGTAAGTGATAGCTGTGGGATCTGAACCCACAGCTTTCTGATTCCTCATGCTCTTCTGTCCCTTATTTATTGTTTGTGAATTATGCCACTGAGTGGGGCTTTTGCACATTTGGATGTTTGATCATATTGACCCACACATCCAGCCCAGAGTAACCCTAAGCTAAATGACAAAATAACCTACCTGCCTACCTCACTGCCCCTACTTTCCCCTTCTCCCCCTTTGTTTGTTCTGCCACTAGATTAAAAAATTTGCATGGACATTAAAGAACTCATTTTGCTTTTCAAAACCCAGTATATGCTTATTTCATTTGATATTCTCAAAAAGCAAGGAAGGGAGGGAAACTGAGTCTTCCAATATACTGCGGAAGAAACTGAAACCCAAGGAAGCAGTTCAGTGACTGGCTTAATATCACCTGCTGCCACCCACTTACTCTAAGGACAGGACCCTTATTCCTATCATGACCTGTGTACTTTCCTGGGGTTTCTCTTTCTTAAGAAGGATGCCCATATAATTTATTGCTGAAACCAGGACACTTTTGAAAATGAAAGAGCCTTCTGTTAGTTAATTACTAACCAGGAATAAACCAGGATCCCTGGGCAAACCTGAGCAGATGGTCACCCTAGTTGTAAGGATCTTGCAGTTCTCTTTAAAAGTCATGATGCTTCAAAACACTCATGAAAGAAATTGAAGAAGACACAAAAAGATGGAAAAATATTTCATGCTCATGGATCGGAAGAATAAACATTGTTAAAATATCTATGCTACCCAGAGCAATCTATACCTTTAATGCCATCCCGATCAAAATTCCAATGACATTTTTCAAAGTGCTGGAACAAACAATCCTAAAATTTGTATGGAATCAGAAAAGACCCCAAATCGCCAAGGAAATGTTGAAAAAGAAAAACAAAGCTGGGGGCATCATGTTGCCTGATTTCAAGCTATATTACAAAGCTGTGATCACCAAGACAGCATGGTACTGGCACAAAAACAGACATATAGACCAATGGAACAGAATAGAGAACCCAGATATGGACCCTCAACTCTAAGGTCAAATAATCTTTGACAAAGCAGGAAAAAATATGCAATGGAAAAAAGACAGTCTCTTCAATAAATGGTGCTGGGAAAATTGGACAGCCACATGCAGAAGAATGAAACTCGACCATTCTCTAACACCACTCACAAAGATAAACTCAAAGTGGATGAAAGACCTCAATGTGAGACAGGAATCCATCAAAATCCTAGAGGAGAACATAGACAGTAACCTCTTTGACATCAGCCACAGCAACTTCTTTCAAGATACATCTCCAGAAGCTAGTGAAACAAAAGCAAAAATGAACTTTTGGGACTTCATCAAGATAAAAAGCTTCTGCACAGCAAAGGAAACAGTCAACAAAACAAAGAGGCAACCCACGGAATGGGAGAAGATATTTGCAAATGACACTACAGATAAAGGGCTGGTATCCAAGATCTATAAAGAACTTCTCAAACTCAACACCCAAAAAACAAATAATCAAGTCAAAAAGTGGGCAGAAGATATGAAAAGACACTTCTCTGAAGAAGACATACAAATGGCTAACAGACACATGATAAAATGTTCATCATCATTAGCCATCAGGGAAATCCAAATCAAAACCACATTGAGACACCACCTTACACCAATTAGAATGGCAAAAATGGACAGGGAAAGAAACAACAAATGTTGGAGAGGTTGTGGAGAAAGAGGAACCCTCTTACACTGTTGGTGGGAATGCAAGTTGGTACAGCCACTTTGGAAAACAGTGTGGAGGTTCCTCAAAAATTTAAAAATAGAGCTACCCTATGACCCAGCAATTGTACTCCTGTGTATTTACCCCAAAGACACAGATGTAGTGAAAAGAAGGGCCATATGCACCCCAATGTTCATAGCAGCAATGTCTGCAATAGCCAAACTGTGGAAAGAGCCGAGATGCCCTTCAGCAGATGAATGGATAAAGAAGATGTGGTCCATATACACAATGGAATATTACTCAGCCATCAGAAAGGATGAATACCCAACTTTTACATCAACATGGATGGGACTGGAGGAGATTATGCTAAGTGAAATAAGTCAAGCAATTATCATATGGTTTCACTTATTTGTGGAACATAAGGAATAGCATATGGAGGACATTAGGAGAAGGAAGGGAAAAATGGGGGGGAGGGAATTGGAGGGAGAGATGAACCATGAGAGACTATGAACTCTGAGTAACAAACAGGGTTTTAGAAGGGAGAGGGGAAGAGGGATTGGTTAGCCCGGTGATGGGTATTAAGGAGGGCATGTACTGCATGGAGCACTGAGTGTTATACGAAAACAATGGATCGTGGATCACCACATCAAAAACCAATGACGTATTGTATGGTGACTAACATAACATAATAAAATTAAAAAAAAAAAAGTCATGATGCTTAATAGCAAACTGCCAGAAGTTCAAGTGACATGTGATCATCTCTGTTACATAAGAAAATTAACTTACTTTTCTCCACAATGGATATAACAGTCATTATATATACATCTATTAATGGACGTGTACAAACACTAGTCAGAAGACTTCAAATATTTTATTCTTTGGGCTTTTGAACTTTTTTTTTACATAGAAATACTTAGAATAATAATTATAGCCCTGCTCGTGTCACAACTTCTGTGATTTATATACTACTCTTGTAAGCAGCTAATATAATTATTTTACAAAGTATATAATAATTATTATGATGATCATAATAATGATGATTCATGTTTACTGAGCAATTATTACATCCTAACTGCTTTAAATGCATTCTCTCAATCAACTTTCTCAGTAAACTAAGGAGTGAGTATTATTGTTTTCTCTCTACTATGGTGATAGAATCTGAGGGACAGAGAGGTATGGTAAACTCATTGTCAAACTGCTGGTTAAGTCTGATTCTTAGACATGTATTCTTTTTTTTTATTAATTCTATTTTATTACGTTATGTTAGCTACCATACCTTACATCATCAGTTTTTGATGTAGTGTTCCATGATTCATTGTTTGCATAGAACACCCAGTGCTCCATGCAATACATGCTCTCCTTGATACCCATCACCAGGCTTAGACATGTATTCTTTTGTTTTGTTTTGTTTTGTTTCTTATATATAGGACTGAAGCCCTATATTTTGTTTGTTTCTTTTTTTTATTCTTATGTTAATCCCCATACATTACATCATTAGTTTTAGATGAAGTGTTCCATGATTCATTGTTTGTGCATAACACCCAGTGCTCCATGCAGAATGTGCCCTCCTCAATACCCATCACCAGGCTAACCCATCCTCCCACCCCCCTCCCCTCTAGAACCCTCAGTTTGTTTTTCAGAGTCCATCGTCTCTCATGGTTCATCTACCCCTCCGATTTCCCCCGCTTCATTCTTTCCCTCCTGCTACCTTCTTCTTTTTTTTTTTCTTAACATATATTGCATTATTTGTTTCAGAGGTACAGATCTGAGATTCAACAGTCTTGCACATACCCTCCCCAGTGTCTATCACCCAGCCACCCCATCCCTCCCACCCCACCCCCCACTCCAGCAACCCTCAGTTTGTTTCCTGCGATTAAGAATTCCTCATATCAGTGAGATCATATGATACATGTCTTTCTCTGTTTGACTTATTTCGCTCAACATAATACCCTCCAGTTCCATCCACGTCATTGCAAATGGCAAGATCTCATTCCTTTTGATGGCTGCATAATATTCCATTGTATATATATACCACCTCTTCTTTATCCATTCATCTGTCTATGGACATCTTGGCTCTTTCCACTGTTTGGCTATTGTGGACATTGCTGCTATAAACATCGGGGTGCACATACCCTTTCGGATCCCTACTTTTGTATCTTTGGGGTAAATACCCAGTAGTGCAATTGCTGGATCGTATGGTAGCTCTATTTTCAACTTTTTGAGGAACCTCCATACTGTTTTCCAGAGTGGCTGCACCAGCTTGCATTCCCACCAACAGTGTAGGAGGGTTCCCCTTTCTCCGCATCCCCGCCAACATCTGTCGTTTCCTGACTTGTTAATTCTAGCCATTCTGACTGGTGTGAGGTGGTATCTCATTGAGGTTTTGATTTGGATTTCCCTGATGCCGAGCGATATTGAGCACTTTTTCATGTGTCTGTTGGCCATTTGGATGTCTTCTTTGGGAAAATGTCTGTTCAAGACATGTATTCTTAACTATGATGTGCTATTAGTTTCTCCACCCTGAGAAAAAAGGCCTGCATCATCTTTCCTGCTTCCTTCACAGAAGAACAAACGAAAGCACAGAGAGGCCAAATCTTTTGTAACTGTCACTGATTACTACATGGGAGAGCACTATTTAAACTCAGGCTTTTTTTTTTTTCTTTCCCCTTTTAGAGAGAGAGTGAGAGAGGTGGGAGGCAAAGGGAGAGAGAGAATCCCAAGCAGGCTCCATGCCCAGCGTGGAGCCCCAAGCAGAACTTGATCTCATGGCCCTGAGATCATGACCGGGAGCCTAAATCGAGACTCTGATGCTCAACCAGCTGAGCCGCCCAGGTTCCCCTAAACTCAGGTATTTTTATTTCCTATTTTCCCCCCTTTTACCAAATAGTACTTCATGAATAATGAATTCATTTTAATCAACACGATAGCTCACTGAATCATGCTCTGATCCTTCAATGTGTGCTTCAAGGCCTACACCAACCACATTTCCTCTTACACTCCTGAGCTTTCCTTCTTTCCTTCCTCCCTCCCTCTTTCCCATTTTTTTCCTTTCTTTCTTCCTGTGTTCTATCATCCAACATCTTTGAGGACCTACTTTATTCTTAGCATAGGCTAAGAATACCTGAAATGGACATTCTTATACCATTGGATACCTGAAATGGTTGTGAACCCTGTATATACTTTTTTTTTTTATGTTATGCTAAAAGCTTAATTTATGAATTAGGCACAGTAAGGGATTGACAACAAATAAATTACAGCAATTATAAAAATATACTATACAATAACTAATAAATTACAGCAATTATGAAAATATACTATAACAAAAGGTATGTGAATGTGGCCTCTCTCTCAAAATACCTCGCTGTACTCTACTCATCCCCTCTTCCTGTGATGATGTTAGATGAGGATGCCTATGTGAGGAGATGAAGTGAGGGGAATGACCCAGGCACTGTGATGTAGTGTTAGGCGACTAGTCACTGGCTGATGATTCCTCGGGAAGATCTGTTTCGGGCTGCCCAGGGTTGACTGCACATCAGCACATAACGGACATGCAGGAAGTGAAAGCACCGATGTGGGGGAGGGGGCCCCTGTACCCTGTGAGGGGTTTGAAAGCTGTTAGTCAAGAGTTACTGTAGCCTGTATCACAGTGACGTGTGAGGAGCAGTGGGAGCACCTTATCACTTACGGATGGAAGCAGGATGAGGGGGAAGGTGGAAAAAAGAGAAGGAAGGAGGGAAAGGAAAGGAAGGGAAAGGCAAATTCTTTGAGGAAGTGCCATAGTGGCAAGGCAGGCAGGCAGGAGGAGATCAACTGAAGAAGGAGGGAAGAGAATTTCCGTGGAGGGAGCTGTTGCAGGACTTACAAGTGGCTAGTGGGGCAAAAGGAGGTAGATCTTGAATGACCCACTATTCGATGCCCACTTTAATGTGAAAGCTGGGAATGGTGACACCACACCTCCGTCCACCGAAGTCACTCAAGAGCTGCCCAGAACGGAGGCGCAGCAGCCACACTGACCAGTCAAGTAAAGCTGGTGAGAGGGACCCACAGCGGGGACTGCAACATAGTACAGGAAGCCGATGGACTCCAGACCTCTGGGTGAGAAGCCCATGCCTGGTAATTCTTGGATATGTTTCAGTATGTGCTATAAATAATAACACACTGCTCTTACTATGCGGCAGGTACTATTCTGAGCATTTTATGCATATTAATGTAGCTAATCTTTAAAACAACCCTATGGATCACTTAAGTACCCTTTGAGCCCCAAACAACTCTTTGATTTTCAATTAATTTTAATTAATTGTGAGTTGACCTTACTCCGTCCCACCCAAAAGTGGCAGTTCTTGTCTTATCTTATCTTATCTAGTAGTTCTTTCTTATCTCTGATTCCAGTAATGGGGATCAGGAATACCATGCACTGAAAACCATGTGCCCTTTGGAGGATATCTTTTTTGTACCCACTTAGTCCTCTTAGTTTCAGCAATGAGACTGAGGGAATTTGCCTACCTACCCCACCAGCACAGAGACCACTGATAGGATTATTGAGTGGAACTTGCTCTTTATCATTCCTACAATAGAGTTGCTGTAGTCCTTCAGTGGTTCTCAGTGGGGTAGTGCTGGGGACCCGCTGCCATTCTGCTGCTCACCAGTCCAAATACCACCGTTCAAGTAGACACAGAAGGGCTGGAGTAGAGAAGCAAATAGATGTGGAGAAAGGAAGGAGAGGCACCCCACCTCTTGAACAACCATGTGCTGTTTCAGTGACATGTAGAGATATAACAATCTCTTTTCGGAAACACACCAAGTGAAAATGATATTGGAGAAACATCCAGAAGTCAAAGTTGCCTCAAGTTAAACACACGTTAGTCTCTTGTGTCTTAATAATTATATTGTGTTTCAATTTTACATACTCAAATTTTGTTACTCATCTAGGAACAGTTACAAAGCTAATAACCAACAATCAGAAGGGATGGGATCTAGTTCAATCTCAGCCACGTAATAGCTGCATAGTCTTGAGCAAAACAGTATCTCTGATTTGTCATCTTTGAAATAGGCACGTTACTCTCTATACCAACTTTTTACTGGCTCTTAGAGGGACTGCAAAAACAGAACAAAAACTTTGTAGACATCCAAATGTTATTAAAGGATTATTAATGATTTATTATTTGAAGCAGTCTTTCTGGAGATGTTTTGAGCTACCTAATATTTTTTTAAATGATGATGTATGAAACAATGATGCCCAATTACAATTCTACAGTGTTGAAGTATTTCTAAGAAATGGTGTTTTATTTGTAGGCAGTACAGTAAGAGTAGTTAATCAGAAAAATGAAACAGCATGAAAAGTTGCCTAGTCCCTATATTGTGAGAACATAGGAGGTAGACTTTTATGATACCTCTCTTACATAAATTGCTCTCATCATAAAAAACAAAACAAAACAAAACAACTGTTGTAATTCAGGGCAAGAATAGAAACAGGATAGTAGGAAATATACTAAGTTGTAGCAAATTAGTCTATCATAAATGCTAGTAGCTAAATTCAAAATGAATTATTCATGAAATTTGTCCACAAATACTTTCTTGAATTTGAAGTGAACTTTGATGAACACAGCACATTTGGTAAAATATATATATATATTTATGGTTATTTTCATAGTTCTCATGCTACTTTCCTTGGATCACTATCAAACAGCCACACTGAATTACCTGAATCCATAATAACCAACAAAGAGAAACTTGACTGCAACATATCTATGCTCAATATTCTTCACATAATATTTGTCACTGACAGAGGCAGTCTAAGGTTTATGTGAAAGTGTTATTTGTGGGGAAAAAGACCTTTACAACTAAAGGTTTTGTCATCAATTATTGGGGGAAAATATAGAATCAAGGTTCATTGAAAATAAAGTTAATTGAAAGTCAAGCTATATTTCTTTTTTTTTTTTAAGGTTTTATTTATTTATTTGACAGAGAGAGACACAGCGAGAGAGGGAACACAAGCAGGGGGAGTGGGAGAGGGAGAAGCAGACTTCCTGCAGAGCAGGGAGCCCGATGTGGGGCTCGATCCCAGGATGCTGGGATCACGACCTGAGCCGAAAGCAGACGCTTAAGGACTGAGCCACCCAGGTGCCCCTCAAGCTTATCTTCTACAAGTAGTTGTTTTTTTTTTTTTAAATCAAGTTCCCAATTTTTTCAACTTAGTTAATTAATTAATTAAAGATTTGCTTAATTACTTTAGAGAGCTAGAGAGGGTGGGAGGGGCAGAGGGAGAAAGAAACTCTAAGCAGACTCTGTGCTGAGCATGGAGCCCCATGCTGGGCTCAGTCTCACAACACTTAGATCAAGACCTGAGCCAAAAACCAAGAGTTGGACACTTAACTGCTGTACCACCAAGGCTCCCCTCTCCTAAATTTAAAAGTAAATAAAGAGAATTATGTTTTGTTCATTCTTTCTTTTAACATATATACATTGAATGTTTACTCTGTTCAAGGCACTGGCCTTTGTGCTGTACTACAAGACAAAACAATATAATTGTTGCCCTCAGAATGTTTTTATACTAACTCATAGGGAAGACCAGACTATTCATACAAATCTTGAGACAGAGGCATGCTTTGTTTTTATGCTTTTATTTTGTTCTCGCCATGACCAAACTTGTTCGAAGTTTGAACATCTGTCTTGGCACTTATACTGGGTGTTTCCTTTGGTGATATAACAAATGAGGGTATGAAACATGTTAAGGAAATAAAATGCTGAATAATGCAACCTTTCCAATGGCCCCTCTGGGAAATCCTTTGCTTCTGTAAATGCAGCTATATGCAATAGTTCATGATTATCTTCATTTGGACCCTCTCCTGTGGCTGGGCCTGTGAGCCCAATTGCTGGGGAGCCACACGTGCCCCTGAGTCCTTCACCTTAAACTGATCATTCTCCAGAAATAAAAACAAAATTGGCTGTTCAGTTACACAGCAGGAAGAAGATGTGCTACAAAAGAAATTACATTATATGCTCCAAAGACAAAGATGACCTTTGGATAATCTGTTATTTAGGATTCTTAATGCTCGTGGTTCCATCCCTACCTGTGATAACTGAGAGAAGATATCATCTGTTTTATTTAACGTTTCCTTCTTCGGCATTATTTTAAAAACATCTGAGTCCATTCTTCCTTGGATCTTAGCTACATCTAGCTAAGCACTAGCCATATGTATCTAAATGAAACAATTCCAAGCATTGAAATAATTCCAAACATCGATACCCTGATTCCTTTGTCACTCCATATGCATTACCTCACAGATAATTTTAGTGATAGTTACAGTTAGAACAGGTCACGGTCCTCTTCTATCTATGACATCGCATGCAAACACAATATTTTTTTCTAAATGCCTGCTTTCCAAGCTACCAGGATATCCACCACCTTTGTAAAATTGTTAGAGGGCACAGAAACAGAGTCTTTGGTCTAAAGATGCACATGCAGTTAGGAATATACACTTTTTTTTAGCAAGAACTCCATAGAGATCTAAGTCCTTAATCCCCAGATTAAGGCTCTTGGATTTAGAAGACTCAAGGTCCCATCTATTTTCAAGAACCACAACCCAAGACCTATTTCTTCATGCTTAAAATGAAGAAATCATACCTGCCTGACCAGCTCACACTATTACGATATTTGAATGAGATGCCTTGAGATACTTTATATTAAAAGTGCTTTTATTCTCTGAAATCTATTTAATTAAAATTAAATGTTTGTTATCTCACCACATGAAAATGATATCTCACTGAATGTGGAGTATATATTTGAGTTCCTATAACTTAAATATCATCTCAAGATTAACTCTGGGCTTCTGGGAGCATTTTAGACAACTTTTTGGATGAGAGACCAACGTGATTGCAAACTGAGAGGATAATGATTTCATATATAAGCTCCATACTGACTGGTAAGGATAGAAGCTCAGCAGGCAAGAAACATTTTGTGCTCAAAACAGCTTATTATCAAGCAAATGCCCAAGAACTGATAGGGAGGCAAGATGGCATTATATAATTGCAAACAATATAGGATTATTAAAGCAAGGAATTTTGGCTGGAACTTAGGTCTGATGATATAGGTCTCTTATTTTGCCTTTGTGTTGGGCCAGTCTGGAATGGAGAGGGGAAGTTTCAGTCTTTCTGTTAGTGAAAGAGACAATTTAAATGATGTGATTTTCATCACCAAACATTAGCTAATGGAAGCTTTGACAAAGACATGGTGCATTTTTATATGGAAGCAGGGTTATTTCTACACAATTTCTACACAATGGCTATCATAATTTTAACAAAAAATGAAATTACAGTGTAATCCTACTAACACTTATTTTATTAGCTTGAGTGGAACAGAGAAACTTCTTAAGCATCATGGGAGCAGGTGGGGGAATTTTTTTAAGTGCTGGAAAGCATCTTGAGTTAAACTAATTCAGTGCTTTCATTTTTTAAATGAGAGAAGTGAGCCCCAAAGGAGTGAAGGTTACTGTGGTATTCCTTATTAAATTGCATCACTGTCAATCAAGGAAAAATGCTTATCTTCCTGAGTCCATCAGAGTTTGCTGTATTTCACAGTCTACTAACAACGGCAAAGCTGAACAACTGGTTTTCACTGAGATGAAAATGTGCTTCCCCGATTTTCTGTAGCAATAAAACACCCTTACTTTGGTTATATCTCAGAGCAAGGTGTTTTTTAAAACTGTTTGTTACCACCACCAATTTAGTGTTATAGACCTTGCTCTTCTATTGATTCCCTCTCTCTGTTTCTAGTAACTGAAAACTGGTGGGAGATGTGTTTCTCAGGAGCAGACACATTTAAATGCATGACGAGGGCATAAGGAGTGAGTATCATATGGGTGATGGAACCTGTCAGCATGGAGAAGACAATGCCTTCCTCAGAACTGAAATTTCTGAAGAAGTCAGTTCTGTGGTAGCTCAATGAAAAAGGAAAGAAAACTTGGTTTCTGCATGATTTACTTCTAGCACTTTGGTTAAGGAGAGAAATTCGAGGCAGGGCCATTTATGGGAACCGATGAAAAGGCCATGCAGACTGTGGGATCTAGTTGCCGCTCACGTCACTACTGACATTGTCTCTTGGAAAACTAAATTTTGCTTTCACACAATCTTCATTTTTACAGTATAGTGAAAGACTTTATGCAAGATGAGCGATCAAGTTTTGGGCTACATAGGCAATAATGTATATGTGGGGCAAAATTAAAAGCCAAGATGGGAATAGGGTGAGGCAAGCACAAAATTTAGGGGGAGAGGCAAAAAATTCAATAATCAAAAAACTTTTTTAATGCAATGTTTTAAACTTTAAAATTAATGCAAAAAACCCACCAAAATCGTTATTAGTGGGTTTTTTTTTTTTTCATTTTTGCCTCAGGCTCCTATGCCTCATGGCTCTGATAGAGAGCATGGAAGATTAAGGGAAGCTGGAGGGAAATTGAGAGATTATATATTTTCAAGGCATTGACTATCATAGCACTGGGATTACAGAGACGGAGTATTTACAGAAATTTGGTTGGAGCTGGATATGAAATGTCTGCATATAGATTGGCTTTATATTTATCTCCCTCTTGCTTTCTAGTCATTCTCTACTGTGTATGTATCAGTGGTCATATAATGTATAATATATTTCCTCTTTAACTGGTTCTTGGTAGCACTATGAATTTTTAATTACTTAGGGTTGAATTGAATGTCATTCAAAGGACTGAAGAAGACACTCAGGACAACAGGGGTTTGATGACACAGGAAATGACAGCAAGTTTCACATGGAAATATGTTTGGGGAAACTGTGTTGAGAAATGCCCATACTGTTGGTATAAAAGCTTCACAATTAATTAATTAATATAGATCTTTGGAATGGCATATGGAGAGAGAGCTTCAAGAAATGGATTAAAAATAACTCAAAATAACAGACATAAATTAACAAGCTGTTGTTCCCATCAATTAGAAAAACTGAGGTGGTAGATCCAGTATGAAAACATAGACAGATACACAAATAAATTTAAAGCTTACTACTTAGGAGAAAATGTATTCAAACCACCAGCTCATATGTAAAAAGACAAACTTCATTTAAAATTTAATGTAATCATATTATCTAAACCAAAATGGCATAAGGGAAATTATATCTCTAATATCTATTTATGCATTTATCTGCAGTATAACTTCATTCACTGGCTGATTGAGTAATATTTCAAAGATGCAGATTCTAAGTATTTAACTCAATTGCCAAGACAGTTTAATTGGACAAGATGGTTAACATTATTATTTCTGAAAAAAAGGTATACAGAATTTGGATATTATTTACTCCGCTTCTTTCCCTCTAATGTCAAAGGTAAGGAATTTAAAATTAGGAGATGTTTGTTCCCTTGACTCTCAGTTGAGAGATTCTGATTTACTAAGACACAGTGAATATTTATACACAACAACATCTATATTTACAATAATCAAAACTTTGTAGAGGTATCAATAATCAAGAAAAGTCTCTTATAGGCTACGTGTTCAAAAACTAGAATAAGCAGAGCAGGGAGAACATTTCACATTGGAGAAAAACATGGGGGGAAGAAAACAAAGGAATGAATATAAACACCTATGTGTCAACAAGTATGTACCTACGGTCTGTCGGGAGGTCCAGGAAAGAACATTTTCTAATTAAGACTGTCTGGATCAGCCCTCCCCAAACAGACACAGAAGAATTGAAGAGAACTATAAAATTTGGCCTATTTGAATTTTCATGGTCCATATGTTAGTAATTCATAAAACTGAGCCACGGATCATGTTCACCCTTGTCAGGTTATTAAACACTATCCCTTGAGATTTAGAAGGGGGACAGTGCTCCTAAACCTAAAAATGAATCCACATTTTTAAGAAAAGCAAAGCATGCTCATCATATCATAGGATTGTAAAGATTATTTCATAACATGCCAAATTCCTGTTCAAGTAACAATAATGTGTACTCATTTTTGTTCCATTCAAAGATATGTGCTACCATGAGAACATGTTATATATGTATTATGTTTTGATGACTGCTAGAGATATACTCCTCCCTTTAACTCTCTCTTTTGTCAGACTACAATCATATCTAAAATGGTTTGAAAATCATGTTAGTTTGGTCATTAAAGATATTTAATATCTTTATTAAGTTAGTTAAAATGGGTAATTTTAACTATTTTAACTAACAAATATATGAGTGTCTAGTACATGCTTAACCTTGGCCATTCTGAGAGAGAAAGAAAGCCTTGTGGTAACATTACAACTGATATTACAGAAATGGATAGAATCCTAAGAGACTACTATGAACAACTAGATGCCAACCAATTAGATAACCTAGAAGAAATGGATACATTCTTAGAAACACATGACCTACCAAGACAATCAAGAAGATATGGGGGAAAAAAAGGAAGTGTGATACAGAGTACTGATTCCCAAATATTGCACAATTTAACCATGTGGGGGGCTTTGAAAACATCCCAATGTCCAGGCTGCACCCGAGACCAAGTAAAATCCAAATCACTGGGAATGGTATGCATTTTTAAAACTCTCCCAGGTGACTCTTATGTGCAGCCAATTTCAGGACAAGTATGATGTTCACACTTGAGTTTATAACAGTATTACCAAAACAGCTTGTTAAAGTACAAATCACTGGGTCCCAACCTCAGAGCTTCCTTCTAATTATGTAGACCTGGGATGGGATGGAATTTGCATTTCTCACAAGTACTCAGATACTGCAGCCACTAAGGACCAGGGGACCACATTTCAAGAACTATTGGCATAGTTAAAATATTAAACTAGACTTTAACTTAAGGAATTTGTAGTATAGTGAATGGATAGGACATACACAGAGGAAGTTAAACATATAAATCCGAATATGTTAAGTGTTAAATGAACAGTATAGCTATTCTAGTAAAGTTAGGAACATTGAGAGGAAGACAAATTACAAATTTATAAATTACAGTAGGTTTGGATGTTCACCTCCTGGTTCTTCAAGAACAAATGGATTTTAAATAGGCAGAGAAAATTCTAGAAGGTCATTGAACCTGGGTGGTCACTGAGGATGACTACTTATGCAAAAGTTAGGTAGGGATGCATAAAATTTGTTTAGGAGACAGGTCCCACTGGGGGCATCTTCCGGAAGTTGGTGCTAAAGGATCTACATAGAAATCTGGGTAAAAAACCAAACCAAAGCAAAACAGTTTATCCACTGGCAGTAGGCAAGCTCTCAAAGACCTAAAGAGTGTCCCTTATTGGGCTCTTTATTACAATGATCTCCCATGGTGGATTTCCAGCTAGACTCCAGCGAACTCAATATTACATAAATCAAAACCAGAGTCCTATCCTTTGGAAGACCATTCATCACTTTCAGGAATGAGACATTTTTAATATCAGCAAATTAAACACAAATGGATATTAAAAACTCCAACAGATAATTAATCAATAAAGGTGGAAGCAGAGGACCTTATTAGTTAGATAGGGATTAGCTGGTATAGCTCAAGTGCTAGCTATAAAATGTGAAAATTAAAAATAATTGCACATGCCAGGAGTGATGGAGAGCAACCTAGAGACACGTATGAGCTGTGACCTTCCATGATAAGCTCAAACTGAACAGACTATTGAAGCTACCCTTGCTTCTCTACTTCTCCTTTGAATTCATTTGATTCTAAAATCTCATTGTACATGGGGTTTTTACTTAAAACGGTAGACAAAAGCTTGCAGTGTTGGAAAAAGTATTAGAAAGTTCTTCTTTGAGTGTTCGGGATGATTCCAGGCAGCGACTCTTTACGGTCAAACAGAGAGTTTTCAAAAAGGGTAGAAATACGTCTCTTGCTTTCTGAAAAGTACTGGAGGCTTGGGATTCAGCAGCCACCTGCTTCCCTAGAAACTGGTTAGAAAATCTGGCCCTGGCTCCCCATCACTCTAGCCCATTTGCTCAGGGTTACACAAACATGTTTACCTTAAACCTCAAATAGCAGTTGTTGCAGGTAGGGAAGTAAATGAGAAATGCTTTTCTGGGAATAAGGAGGGAAGTCATCTCAGCACTGGACAAAAAATAGAAACCCAGTCCTCAGCCTGAATTAGATGGAATAGTTTCTTGGAAAGACATAATAATAACGGTGAGAAGGGTGACAGCGATCACAAAGCAGCTAGCACTTACGTAGAAGTGCCAGGTACTGCTCTAAGCACTTCATTCTCATTAATTCATTGGAAGTGCATGCATTAATTCCTTGCAAGACTAGTGTATCATCCTTCCTATTTGACAGTGAAGGAAAGTGAGATACAGACCCGCCAAGCAATGTGCCCAAGATCGCAGCACTACTAAGTGAATGACCCAGCGTTCAAATGTTGGTAACAGGATTTCAGAAATGTGCTCTTCAGCACTGTACAAAACAAACCCAGCCTTGGATGACTGAACAGTTGCATGGGTGTTTGGGATGAAAGAGAGAAGGTGAAATAGGAAGAAAGAAGAAGGTGACATCCGGGCCGCCCCTGGGAGAAACCTCCATGCTATTGGGAAAGATTGTGACAAGAAAGGATCCAAAAAGGACAGCTGAGGACGGAGATTTCTGATTTTCTATTTTGGTTCTGTCTCACTGACCTAAAGCACATTTGTGTGGAAAAGATAAGCAGAAAAGTGAACACCAATATCAGCTTTAAAGCTTTGGTGATGGTAATTTTCCCAGTCTCTCTTTACCATTATGCTAGCTTTTGTGAAGGGAGGGGTGGAAACTGTGTTTCTCAGTCCCCAGAACAATGGCTGGAAAGCAAGAGCTCAATACATCTAAGCTGTATATTAAATGCATGAATAGTTTGGTTCAAAAACCTCCTTAATAGAGGAAGATCTCCAAGATTACTACAATCTATAAATATGTTTTTATTTACTCTGTTTCCACTAGAATGTGTAAATGTAAATTTGCATATTTACCTTATACCTATTAATGTTTCTCTTTCTTACCTCAACTATGAGCCATTTTATTAATATAAAGAAGAATTTTACACATTTATCAAACACCTACTCTAAGGATGACCACTGCTTTATTTGGATTTAATCTTCGTATCAGACCTACAATATAAGTTCTGTTTGAAAAGGTCTCCAACCCAACTGGAATATAAGCATCTAGTGATTATAAATGGGTCTATGTTGTGTCTCTTTACAATGTCAAGAGCTATGTATACTTTCTTTTGCTACATAAGATTAAGAGAAGGGCACCAGCCTGGCTCAGTCAGAAGGGCATGCAACTCCATCTCAGGGTAGTGAGTTCGAGCCCCATGTTGGGTGTAGAGTTTACTTAGAGATTTTAAATAAAACTTTTTAAAAAAGGAGAGAGAGAATAAGCTTCTGGGTTTTTAGTGTCAAGAACTTTATATATAATAATCTTATTTCATTCAATGGCAAAAACCACCCTTCTAATTGCTTGGGCCAACAACCTTTTCCCATCAATTCTTTCCTTTCCTTTTGACATTTCTTTCAAAAACTACCCAGAATCTTATTACTTCTCATCTCCATTGCTACTACCTTGAATCTTACAATCTCCCAGTAAGGGTGGCATTATTATCCATGCTTTAGAGATAAATGGAGTCCTCTCAAGTTTAGGTAATTTTATTTCATTTATGCACGGGGAACTTGAGAGAACAAAGACATCCTGGTTAGGGAAAGCTAACAATAACGAATAACATAATAAATAATTGAGTTAGAAAATAATAGGTGCTATATGAAGAAAAAAAATGGACCCAAGAAAAGGATATTATAAGGAGGTGTTATACGTAGGTGAGATTTTCAACAAAATAAGCTAGTCAGGATAAGCTCGTTGAGACAAAAACAATAGATCAATCTTGAAAGGAATAGAGCAAGTCGAGCAGATATCTGGGGAAAATTATTCTAGGAAGAGGAAAAAGCTAGAAAGAGGCCCTAAGGGGAGAGTGTATATGTCTGGCATATTTTAGGAACAGCAAGGAAGCTGGTGTTGCTATGGCAGAAAGCAAGAGAGATGGTAGGCAGATCAGAGAAGTGACATGGGCCACTAAGAGCACTGTGAGTGAAACACGGCCTGTGGCAATGTTTTAAGCACAGGAAAAATAAAATCTGAATTCTAGTTTAAAAGGACCACTCTGAGAAAAGGCATCCCTTGCACACTGTTGGTAGAAATGTAAATTGGTGCAGCCACTATGGAAAACAGTGTGGAGGTTCCTCAAAAAATTAAAAATAGAACCACCAGATGATCCAGCCGTCTCACCTCTGGGTATTTATCTTTGAGATTAAATCACTTTCAAAGAAAATCAATGAATCTCAATGAAATCACTTTCAGGTGTGTTGCAACAATACAACAGCCAAGATGTGGAAACAACCTAAGTGTCCATCAATGGATGAATGGATAAAGAAAAACTGGTGTGTGTGTGTGTGTGTGTGTGTGTGTATAAATATGCACACACACAACAGAAAATTATTCAGCCATAAAGAAAGAAATCCCGCCATTTGAGACAATATGGATGGACCTTATCAAGGGTATTAAGCTAAGTGAAATAAGTCACAGAGAAAAAGACAAATACTATATGATCTCACTTATATATGGAATGTGAAGAAAAGGACCACTGTAGCTTCTGTGTTGAGGATAAATGACAGGGGATAATGAAGAAGCATGAAGAAGAATTAGGGCAATCCTGAAGATTATAGATTGGTACCTGGGACCAGGGTGGTGACAGACTGTAGATGGTCCCTGGGACCAAGGTGGTAACAGCTGAGTTTTGAGAAAAGGAGACTTCTGGATACATGTAAAAGATAAAGTCAGAAGGGCTTTATGACGGGATGTGGAAGTATGAGAGAAGGCGGGGAACAATGGCAGCCTAAGATTTGGGGCCTGAGCAACTGGAAAGATGGAGGTGGCATCAACCGATATGAGGGAAGTTGTAAATGAAACAAGTTTGAGAAGAAGATCAGTGGTTTAGTTTTGGACCTATGTAGTTTGAAATTACTATTAGCTATTTAAGTGGAGATGTCAAGGAGAGAGTTGAATACATGACTGGAGTTCAGGATAGAAGTCTGGAATGGAGATATAATGTTTTAAACCATCATAAATCTTTTCTTCTGTGAAATTTAGTATACTTTAAGAAGGTGCACAAAAGAAAATTTTACGATTCTATGACTGATCACAAAGTGAACACTCACGCTACCACCACCCACCTGGAAACAAGAGCATTTCCTGAACTGCAGAGTCCCCCATGCCCTTCTTGATAACCGCCTCCTCCCTCCCTCAACAGGCGACTAGTATCCAAATTTTATGGGTGTTCCTTCTTTTGTGATATGTGTATATATGTAAACCTTATATATGTAATGTTAAATCTATTCTAACACAATTGATTTTTTCACTCTTATACAGATGGGCATTTTGGGGATTTAGACTTTTAATTTGGGGACATTAGGAATAATGCTACTATGAACACTCTGGTCATGCCTCTTGGTCCACACATGTGTGAGTTTCTGTTGGGTATATATACCTAGAAATAGAATTGCTAGATCATATGGTCAACTTAAACACTTCTTCAACTTAATACATAGTGCCAACTCATTTTCCATGGTGGTTATATTAATTTATACTATAATATATAATTTAATTTATACTATAATATATAATTTAATTTATACTATAATATATAATTTAATTTATACTATAATATATAATTTATACTATATATATAATGTATATATATAGTATATATA